>NW_021822532.1:498876-620646 GCF_901001165.1 Salmo trutta
TGAGAGAGAGCAGAAGCAGAGAGAGAAGAGAGAGAGAGAGCAGAGAGAAGCAGAAGAGCAGAGAGAGAGGAGGGCAGAGAGAGAGCAGAGAGAGAGAAAAGAGAGAGAGCAGCAGAGAAAAGAGAGAGAGAGAGAGAGCAGAGAGACGAGAGAGCAGAGAGAACAGAGAGCATAGAGAGCAGGAAAAGCAGAGAGGGAGAGAGCAGAAAGAGAGAGAGCAGAGAGAGAGCAGGGCAGGCTGAGAGAGAGCAGAGAGAGAGCAGGAGCAGAGAGAGCAGAGAGTAGAGAGAGAGCAGAGAGAGCAGAGATAGTAACCCTGCATCACAACACTCTGTTGCTATAGTAACCCTGCATCACACACCCTGTTGCTATAGTAACCCCGCATCACAACACTGTTGCTATAGTAACCCTGCATCACAACACCCTGTTGCTATAGTAACCCCGCATCACACACTGTTGCTATAGTAACCATGCATCACAACACCCTGTTGCTATAGTAACCCTGCATCACAACACCCTGTTGCTATAGTAACCCTGCATCACAACACTCTGTTGCTATAGTAACCCTGCATCACAACACTCTGTTGCTATATAACCCTGCATCACAACACTCTGTTGCTATAGTGACCCTGCATCACAACACTCTTTTGCTATAGTGACCCCTGCATCACAACACTCTGTTTCTATAAGTGACCCTGCATCACACACCGTTGCTATGAACCCTGCATCACACACTCGTGTTGCTATAGTGACCCTGCAGTCACAACACTCTGTTGCTATAGTAACCCTGCATCACAGACACTCTGTTGCTATAGTGACCCTGCATCACAACACTCTGTTGCTATAGTAACCCCGCTCACAACAACTCTGTTGCTATAGTGACCCTGCATCACAACACTGTTGCTATAGTACCCTGCCATCACAACACTCTGTTGCTATAGTAACCCCGCATCACAACACTCTGTTGCTATAGTGACCCCGCATCACAACACTCTGTTGCTATAGTAACCCCGCATCACAAACACTCTGTTGCTATAGTAACCCTGCATCACAACACTCTGTTGCTATAGTGACCCTGCATCACACACTCTGTTGCTATAGTGGACCCTGCATCACAACAACTCTGTTGCGATAGTGACCCTGCATCACAACACTCTGTTGCTATAGTGACCCTGCAATCACAACACTCTGTTGCTATAGTGACCCTGCATCACAACACTCTGTTGCTATAGTAACCCTGCATCACAACACTCTGTTGCTATAGTAACCCTGCATCACAACACTCTGTTGCTATAGTAACACCCTGCATCACAACACTCTGTTGCTATAGTGACCCTGCATCACAACACTCTGTTGCTATAGTAACCCTGCATCACAACACTCTGTTGCTATAGTAACCCTGCATCACAACATTCTGTTGTACATATTTATTGTTTTGTATTTCAGTTCATATTTGTTTCATGTACCAGTCGCAGGTTAACGTCAACCTGACAGAGACGATGTAAAACCATAACTAAACTGTTTTCACAATTAACATGCTTTTTCTTGTTTCAAGTATGTTTTATTATGAAAAGTACAATATAACCATGTATACTTGTACAACTATGGAGCGCAGTCCACATATAATTGTACAATTTGTTTTTTCCAACATAAAAGACAAGAAATGATCACATTGGTATTTTAAACAGTGTTATTGTAAGAGTTTAAAATGTTTAAACAGAGGATACATCTAAAACAGGATAAAACAAGTGCAGTATGGTTGTGAGAATGTTACTTTAACGTCGACTCATAACGTCACACTATAACGTCATGGGAGTCTTGTGGAAAGACTAACGGTGTTATTGTAAGAGGTCATGGGTCAAGGTCCTCACAATTATAGGAAGATGCGCATGTGTGTGTGTGAGAGTGTGTCCTGGTGTGTGTATGTGTCCTGTTTGTGTGTGTGTGTGTGGTGTGTGCGTGTGTGTCCAGTGTGTGTGTGTGTGTGTGTGTGTGTGAGTCCAGTGTGTGTGTGTTTGTTTGTCTAGTGTGTGTGTTTGTCCAGTGTGTGTGTGTGTGTGTTTGTCCAGTGTGTGGTGTGTGTGTTTGTGTGTGTCCAGTGTGTGTGTGTGTGTGTGTGTGTGTGTGTGTGTGTCCAGTGTGTGTGTGTCCAGTGTGTGTGAGTCCAGTGTGTGTGTGTGTGTGTGGTGTGTGTGTGTGTGTGTGTGTTGTGTGTGTGTGTGTGTGGTGTGTGTGGTGAGTCAGTGTGTGTGGTGTGTGTTGTCCAGTGTGTGTGTGGTGTTTGTCCAGTGTGTGTGTGTGGGTGTGTTTGTCCAGTGTGTGTGTGTTGTGGTGTGTGTTTGTCCAGTGGTGTGTGTGTGTGTGTGTTTGTCCAGTGTGTGTGTGGTGTGTGTTTGTCCTGTGTGTGTGTGTGTGTGTGTGTTTGTTTGTCTAGTGTGTGTGTGTGTGTGTGTGTGTGTGTTTGTCAGTGTGTTGTGTGTGTGTGTGGGGTGTTGTGTGTTGGGTGGTGTGTGTGTTTGTCCAGGTGTGTGTGTGTGTGTGTGTGTGTTGTGTTTGTCCAGTGTGTGTGTGTGTTTTGTTTCCAGTGTGTGTGTGTGTTTGTCCAGTGTGTGTGTGTGTGTGTCCATGTGTGGTGGTGTGTGTGTCCAGTGTGTGTGTGTGTGTGTCCAGTGTGTGTGTGTGTGTGTCCAGTGTTGTGTGTGTGTGTCCAGTGTGTGTGTGTGAGGGTGTGTCCAGTGTTGGTGTGTGTGTGTGTCAGTGTGTGGTGTGTGTGTTGTTTGTTTTTGTCCAGTGTGTGTGTGTGTGTGTTTGTTTTTGGTGTGTGGTGTGTGTGTGTGTGTGTGTGTGTGTGTGTGTTTGTCCAGTGTGTGTGTGTGTGTGTGTGTGTTTGTCCAGTGTGTGTGTGTGTGTGTGTGTGTGTTTGTCCAGTGTGTGTGTGTTGTGTGTGGTGTGTGTGTGTGTGTTTGTCCAGTGTGTGTGTGTGTGTGTGTGTGTGTTTGTCCAGTGTGTGTGTGTTTGTCAGTGTTGTGGTGGTGTGTGGTGTTTGTCCAGTGTGTGTGTGTGTGTGTGTGTGTGTGTGTGTCCAGGTGGTGGGTTGTGGTGTGTGTGTGTGTCCAGTGTTTGTGTGTGTGTGTGTCCAGTGTGTGTGTGTGTGTCCAGTGTGGTGTGTGTGTGTCCAGTGTGTGTGTGTGTGTCCAGTGTGTGTGTGTCCAGTGTGTGTGTGTGAGTCCAGTGTGTGTGTGTGTGTGGTTGTCTAGTGTGTGTGTCCAGTGTGTGTGTGTCTGTGTGGATCCAGTGTTTGTGTAGTGTGTGTGTGTCCAGTGTGTGTGTTTTCCCTTGTTTGTCCTGTGTGTGTGTGTGTGTGGTGTATTTTGTTGTTGACCGTTGTGAGTTGTGTGTGTGTGCCCTGTGTGTGTGTGTGTGTGTGTGTGTGTGTGTCCAGTGTGTGTGTGTGTGTGGTGTGTGTGTGTCCAGTGTGTGTGTGTGTATGTGTGTGTGTGTATGTTTTTGTCCAGTGTGTGTGTGTGTGTGTGTGTGTTTGTGTGTCCAGAATGTGTTTGTGTGTGTTTGTTCAGTGTGTGTGTTGAGAGTGTGTGTGTCCAGTGTGTGTGTGTGTGTGTGTGTGTGTGTGTGTGTGTGTGTGTGTGTGTCCGGTGTGTGTTGAGTGTGTGTGTCCATTTTGTGTCCAGTTTGTGTGTGTTCAGTGTGTGTGTGTTGAGTGTGTGTGTGTTCAGTGTGTGTGTGTTCAGTGTGTGTGTGTGTGTGTGTCCAGGGTGTGTGTGTGTGTGTCCAGTGTGTGTGTGTGTGTGTGTTGTGTGTGTGTCCAGTGTGTGGTGTGTGTGTGTGTCCAGTGTGTGTGGTGTGTGTGTGTGTGTGTGTGTGTGTCCAGTGTGTGTGTGTTCCAGTGTGTGTGTGTCCAGTGTGTGTGTGTGTTCCAGTGTGTGTGTGTGTGGGTGTGTGTGTGTTGTGTGTGTGTGTGTGTGTGTTGTGTGTGTGTTTGTGTGTGTGTCCAGTGTGTGGTGTGTGGTGTGTGTTTGTGTGTGTGTCCAGTGTGTGGGTGTGTGTGGTGTGGTGTTTGTGTGTGTGTCCAGTTGGTGTGTGGGGTGTGTGGTGGTGTGTGTCCAGTGTGTGTGTGTGGTGGGTGTCCAGTGTGTGTGGGTGTGTCCAGTGTGTGTGTGTGTTCGTGTGTGTGTGTGGTGGTGTGTGTGTGGTGTGTGTGTTCAGTGTGTGTGTGTGTGTGTGTGTGTGTGTGTGTGTGGTGTGTGTGTGGTGGTGTGGTGTGTGTCCAGTGTGTGGTGTGTGTGTGTGTGTTTGTGTGTGTGGTGTGTGGTGTGTGTAGTGGTGTGTGTGGTGTGTGTGTGTGTGGTGTGTGGGTGTGTGGTGTGTGTGTGTGTCCATGTTTGGGTGTGTGTGTGTGTGTGTTTTGTGTGTGTGTCCAGTGGGTGGGGGTGGGTGTTGTGTGTGTGTGGTGTGGGGGTGTGTGTGTGTGTGTGTTGTGGTGTGTGTGTGTGTGTGTCCCAGTTATTATTTCAGGGACATTGAGGATTCATATGAACCCGAAACCCGGATAAGGGGCTCAGTGAATGGTGGAGGTGAATGTGATCAGGTGGGTCAGTGTGTCAGAGGAGGCTCTATAGAAGGACAGAGTGCCGGCTAGCCAGTCCAGATACACTCCTACTCGTGGGAGCTGGAGGAGGGGACGTCTATGGTAGTGTCATTATTATTGTGCCTGGCAGAGAAATGTTGTCAGAGCAGAACAGACTCCAGGACTGTCATTGTATCCAAGACAACAGTCCTCACCCCATCCTCTCCTGCTGATTCCTTTATATGTCACTCCTATACCAGCCCCCCCACTCCACTCTACCTCCCAGTAACAGCGCCCAGTCAGACCATCTCTACACAGAACCTGTCAGTAGTCGGTGAATCTGTCCTGGATGGTCAGGATATGGTTGGTCTTGCCAGTGTGTGTGTGTGTCCAGTGTGTGTGTGAGTGTGTGTGTGAGTGTGTGGTGTGTGTGTGTTGTGTGTCCAGTGTGTGTCCATTTTGTGTCCAGTGTGTGTGTATCCAGTGTGTGTGTATGTGTGTGTGTCCTGTGTATTTGTGTGTGTCCAGTGTGTGTTGTGTCTGTGTGTGTCCAGTTTGTGTGTGTGTGTGTGTGTGTGTCTGTGTGTGTGTGTCTGTGTGTGTGTGTGTGTGTCTGTGTGTGTGTGTCTGTGTGTGTGTGTCTGTGTGTGTGTGTCTGTGTGTGTCCAGTGTGTGTGTGTGTGTGTGTGTGTGTGTGTGTGTGTTTGTGTGTCCAGTGTGTGTCCATTTTGTGTCCAGTGTGTGTGTATCCAGTGTGTGTGTGTCCTGTGTGTTTGTGTGTGTGTGTGTGTGTGTGTGTGTGTGTGTGTGTGTGTGTGGTGTTGTGTGTGTCTGTGGCCAGTGTGCGTGTGTGTGTCTGTATCCAGTGGTGTGTGTGTCTAGTTTGTGTGTGTGTGTGTGGGTGTGTGTGTGTCCAGTGTATTATTTCAGGGACACTGAAGAGCAGAGAGGATTCATAATAAACCCTAAACCCTGGATAGAGGGGCTCAGTGAATGTGGTGGTGAATGTGTACAGGTGGGTCAGTGTGTCAGAGGAGGCTCTATAGAAGGACAGAGTGCCGGCCTGGCCAGTCCAGATACACTCCTACTCTGTGGGAGCTGGAGGAGGGGACGTCTATGGTAGTGGGATTATTATTGTGCCTGGCAGAGTAACTGGTGTCAGAGCAGAACAGACACCAGGACTTGTCATTCCATCCAAGACCACAGTCATCACCCCCTCCAGTCAGACCCTCTCTACACAGAAACCTGGTACTGGGTTGGTGAATCTGTCTGGATGGTTAGGATATGTTGGACTTGGTCTGTAAAGGTCACCTTTCTGTTCCCTTCAGACAGAGAGAGGTGTGTGTGTGCTGTGTTTTGGGTCCAGTGTGAGCTGACAGGAATCTGGGAGAAGAGCAGAGACCAATGAGGGGAGTCAGAACAATAAGTTAAGTCAGATACTGTATCTACCCTGTCTTTGATTAGAGCACAGCAGAGATCAAATCAGAGAAATATGAGGAGTCAGATAGATACCCAGTCTTTGATTAGATCTACTATTGCTATATATTTCTAGAGGGATTGTTAGGAGTGGCAGTAAAAAGAGACTGTTAGTTACTTCACAATAAAGAGACTCACATTGTAACAACTGTTCTCTGGTCTTGGGCTCTGGAGGCAGAACAACCTCCACTATATTCACTACAGACACACAAACACATTGACAGAGAGAGGGAATGTTATCATCATACCATATTCCACATGTATATGACTAGTAGGGAACTTTCAATGGTCTAAAGTTGATGTTCTTATTGTTTTCAACACACCTGTGGTGGAGATCTTGGTCCATTCTCCTTTAAGGAAGTCTTCTAGTTTCTCTCTCAGTTCAGACACAGTCTTACTCACATCTCCAAAGTACTGAAGAGGACGGACAACGATGCTGGGTAAGTCTGAAGATACACTGATACTGGAGAGAGACTGATAACTCTGGAGAGACAGAGACAGAGAGAGAGAGAGAGAGGGACAGAGAGAGACAGAGAGAGAGACAGAGACAGAGAGAGACAGGGAGAGAGAGAGAGAGAGGGAGAGAGAGAGAGAGGAGGGACAGAGAGAGAAGGAGAGAGGGGGGACAGAGAGAGAGAGGGACAGAGAGAGGGGGACAGAGAGAGAGAGAGGGACAGAGAGAGAGAGAGGGACAGAAAGAGAGAGAAAGAGGGACAGAGAGAGAGAGAGAGGGACAGAGAGAGAGAGAGGTACAGAGAGAGAGAGAGGGACAGACAGGACAACATAATGATTGAGATGAATAGTTTCACATGAAGTTAATTCATATCACATGTAACAGACAGTTTAGTTACCTGGAGGAACATGGATGTGATCCTCTGGTTGTGAGAGCTGCTCCAGCTCAGTGCTTCTTTTCCTCAGCTCAGCTATCTCCTGCTTCAGTTGCTCCAGGACTCCTTCAGCTTCACTCACTTGATCCTTCTCTTGGGCTCTGATCACTCCTTCACCTCAGAGCTCCTTCTCTCAATGGAGCGGATCAGCTCAGTAAAGATCTGATCACTGTCCTCCACTGCTGCCTGTGCAGAGCGCTGTTAAGAGAGAGAGAGAGAGAGAGAGAGAGAGAGGGACAGAGAGAGAGAGAGAGGGACAGAGAGAGAGGGACAGAGAGAGAGAGAGAGGGACAGAGAGAGAGAGACAGAGAGAGAGAGAGGGGACAGAGAGAGGGACAGAGAGAGGGACAGAGAGAGGGAGAGAGAGAGGGACAGAGAGAGAGAGAGGGACAGAGAGAGAGAGGGACAGAGAGAGAGAGAGAGAGAGAGAGAGAGACAGAGAGATAACAGTTAGTTAATAGTATCTCTACTTGCAAATTCATCTTCTGCACATCTATCACTCCAGTGTTTAATTGCTAAATTGTAATTATTTCGCCACCACGGCCTATTTATTAACTTACCTCCTTTATCTTACCTCATTTGCACAACTGCATATAGACTTTTCTATTGTGTTATTGACCGTACGTTTGTTTTACTCCAAGTGTAACTCTGTGTTGTTGTTTGTGTCACACTGCTTTGCTTTATCTTGGCCAGGTCGCAGTTGTAAATGAGAACTTGTTCTCAACTAGCCCACCTGGTTAAATAAAGGACTTGTTCTCAACTAGCCTACCTGGTTAAATAAAGGACTTGTTCTCAACTAGCCCACCTGGTTAAATAAAGGTTTCATTAAAAAGTGTGGCAATAACTTAACTTTTCATTATTTAGACAGACAGTTAAATGCTAAGTACTATACATAGGTTTTATTAAAAAAATAACAATAGACCCTATTTAGTATTATAATGGTATTTACTAACATAATATTATTACTATAATAGTTTCTAAACGTGTTCTAGGCTACCCTACCCTAGAATTAGGGTTCAGGATAAAATAGGTTATACGTAGGGTTAGAGTTTCTGTACAGCACTTTGTGACATCTGCTGATGTAAAAAGGACTTTATAAATACATTAGATTGATTGTTAGGTTCAGGGTATTTAAAGAGATAAACTGTATGGGTTTATATCTCTCTTGCTCCTCCCTGTGGTCTTCTGTGGGAACTACATACCTCATTCACCACACTTGATAGGCTCATAATCTGAGGTAGCAACTGAGTCAGAGCTACAAATCAATGATCTCCACCAATCCATTAGGTTTCCAACTCAGTGGACCTGCGCAGCATTCTCTCTATTTGATGCCTACGAACCAACAGATTTCAAACGATTATCATATTACCCAGCAGCCATTTAGAAACAAATAAAAAAGGTTATTTCTTTTTTTTCTTTCTTCTGACTGTTTAAATCGGACATATCTTGAAAAAGAGAACAGGGACATGCGATTTGTTAAGAATTTACACCTTTTTATATATAAAAAATATATATATACAGTTAACCATGACCAGAACATGTTTAACGTTTGAAGGCTTTGCGCCAACCATCGCTGTACGCCACTACAATCTTTAACCAGGTGAACAGTGAGCTTCCTCACCAAGTAGCTGTAACCTAGTTAATAATAAGTTACCTGAGGTAAACCTACAAGGATAGTTAATAATAAGTTACCTGAGGTAAACCTACAAGGATAGTTAATAATAGGTTACCTGAGGTAAACCTACAAGGATAGTTCATAATAAGTTACCTGAGGTAAACCTACAAGGATAGTTAATAATAAGTTACCTGAGGTAAACCTACAAGGATAGTTCATAATAAGTTACCTGAGGTAAACCTACAAGGTTAGTTAATAATAAGTTACCTAAGGTAAACCTACAAGGATAGTTAATAATAAGTTACCTGAGGTAAACCTACAAGGATAGTTAATAATAAGTTACCTGAGGTAAACCTACAAGGATAGTTAATAATAAGTTACCTGAGGTAAACCTACAAGGTTAACGCGGGCTGGAAGAGAATTACTTCAAAACCACAGCAAACAGCTGATTGGACATATAGTAATATTATATATATAATATTATATCACTGGGCTCCTCTGTGCTGACAAACCCTGTGTACCACCCCTCCCCTGTTTAACCTTGAATTTCGTTCAGAAAAACACTTCCACATTTAGCAAAACGAACCAACTCTTTACGGATCTGTTCGGTGGTAATAAACGGAGGCAGATTAGACACCACTACTCTTGTCGAAATCAGCACCAACACAACCCCTCACATAAATCATACTGGTAACTAGCCGGGTAACAAGACTCACCTTTTACATTACCACAACCTACGCCTTGTTCATTCTGGATACAGAGTGTATATGTTCCTCTCCCACCTGTTCACCGACCAGGATCAATAATTCCTCCACACCATTCTGGATACAGAGTGTATATGTTCCTCTCCCACCTGTTTACCGACCAGGATCAATAATTCCTCCACACCATTCTGGATACAGAGTGTATATGTTCCCACCTGTTCACCGACCAGGATCAATAATTCCTCCACACCATTCTGGATACAGAGTGTATATGTTCCTCTCCCACCTGTTCACCGACCAGGATCAATAATTCCTCCACACCATTCTGGATACAGAGTGTATATGTTCCCACCTGTTCACCGACCAGGATCAATAATTCCTCCACACCATTCTGGATACAGAGTGTATATGTTCCCACCTGTTCACCGACCAGGATCAATAATTCCTCCACACCATTCTCCACAATGCACCTGAAGAGACAGCGTTTCTTCTCCACTCGGTTGAGGACATCAAACTACCCAACTCCCTCCTCAACTCTAACCGATAAACAGCGGAAACCAGTAAACAAACCCTCCCACCATGACAAAATACATTTGGAAAATAGGCAAAAGAATAGCTGCACTTTTCACGAATGACAAAACCTCACGTTACCAACTTCTTCTTCTTCTATGGTATAATGGCGGTCCTCAAACCAACGTTAAAGGAGCATGGCGCCTCCTACTGTGCTGGAGTGTGTTCAATCACGGTTTACACCATTTCTAAATCCTCCTACCTAACTCAGTACTTCTGAGAAAATAAAAAAGATCCCTAGTAACTTCTAATAGACCCTCCCCCATCCCCCAAATCCCTTCCAAACCCCCCCAACCCCGTCCAACCTCAATGACCCTACACTTCAATCTTTCCCTCTCTTCAACATCCTTACAACACTATAACAACACATGCTCCACCGTTTCATTGACAACACCCTCCAGACACAAACCATTCACATGCTGCCAACCAGATGGAAGGACCAGTTCAATGTACAATGTCCTAAACACAATCGAGGAAACACCACCTCTTCCTTCCTAATCTGACCTTTGAACCTTGGTCCACCGACCTTTCATTGGAGGGCATATAAATGCCGTCCCTTGTGCTCAGAGTCCCATCTCTTCTGCCACACATCTATCAAAATGTCTCTGATCTCACATTTGTCCTCACCTCTACCCAGTGGAACATTAATATATATTATATCTTGTTTAAAGTTATTTTACCTAACTAGACTACAATTTCATTCCATTCCACACCTGAATGTGCTGGGACCCAGCAGAATCTCACTACTAGACCCATTCTCTCAATTCTCCATAATAACATTAATACCTCCAATAGTAGGTCACTCCTAATAGATTTACCAGATGATAAACTATTCAATACAAACAGAGAATCTGAGGATACTATAATTCTAACAGGTTGTACGTCCTCCACCCACTGGAGGACAACTATTATCACCAACAGTTCAACTGAGGACACTGACAGTTCATCTGTCAGTCTTCTACATATCTGCACATCACATTCAGGAAGGTAAACACCTGCTCCTGTGTGCCCACTATCTGGGCCCTTGGATCCATCTGTGAAAAGAGGTAAAAAAAGCATAACAACTTCTACCAATGTAATTGTCAACCAGTTTCCCTTCATCATTGACTTCTGACCCAATCTTTCCTTTGTCTACCAAGGTTAGATCAACAACAGGATCTGGGAGTAACCATGGAGGAACATCCCCTATCACCACAGAAAGGGCCAACCTCCAACTCCCTGAAACCACTCTCATCAGCAAGCTTTCCCAACTGTCCAACCAAAACCACTGCCTTGTCTACTAGTATATTCCCAACAGTCATCTAGAACAGTAGCAGTGGGATGCTCAACCTCACAGCCTTTCAACCCAATAAGATAATGACAATTTATTACGTCGTATATCCAAAGGCATCTCACCTGCCTCAACTGGACTATAATATAAATCCATGATATTTGGATACAAAATGGGAAAAGGGGAAATTATGATAATACTAAAAAACACCCTTCTAACTAAACCTACACTCATTAAAACCCACTACCCCATTCCACTACTTTGACCCTATCTGCTCCTGCACCAGGCCAACTAACCCTACACTCATTAAAACCCACTACCCCCATTCCACTACTTTGACCCTATCTGCTCCTGCACCAGGCCAACTAACCCTACACTCATTAAAACCCACTACCCCATTCCACTACTTTGACCCTACTGCTCCTGCACCAGGCCAACTAACCCTACACTCATTAAAACCCACTACCCCATTCCACTACTTTGACCCTATCTGCTTCTGCACCAGGCCAACTAACCTACACTCATTAAAAACCCACTACCCCATTCCACTACTTTGACCCCTATCTGCTCCTGCACCAGGCCAACTAACCCTACACTCATTAAAACCACTACCCCATTCCACTACTTTGACCCTATCTGCTCCTGCACCAGGCCAACTAACCCTACACTCATTAAAACCCACTACCCCCATTCCACTACTTTGACCCTATCTGCTCCTGCACCAGGCCAACTAACCCTACACTCATTAAAACCCACTACCCCATTCCACTACTTTGACCCTATCTGCTCCTGCACCAGGCCAACAAACCTACACTCATTAAAACCCACTACCCCATTCCACTACTTTGACCCTATCTGCTCCTGCACCAGGCCAACTAACCCTACACTCATTAAAACCCACTACCCCCATTCCACTACTTTGACCCTATCTGCTCCTGCACCAGGCCAACTAACCCTACACTCATTAAACACACTACCCCATTCCCACTACTTTGACCCTATCTGCTCCTGCACCAGGCCAACTAACCCTACACTCATTAAACCCACTACCCCATTCCATCTAACTGTTGAGCCTAATCTGCTCCTGCACCCAGGCCAACTAACCATACACTCATTAAAACACACTACCCCCATTCCACTATTTGACCCTATCTGCTCCTGCCCAGGCCAATAACCCTACAATCATTCAAACCCCACATAGCCCCTCATTCCACTACTGTTGCCCCTATCTGCCTTCCTGCACACCAGGCCAAACTAACCCTACACTCATTAAACCCCACTTACCCCCCTGTTTCCACTACTTTGACCCTATTTCTGCTCTGCACCCAGGGGCCCCAACTAACCCTACCTACTCATTAAAACCCCACTACCCCATTCCCACTACTTTGACCTATCATGCTCCTGCACCCAGGCCAACTAAGCCCTACCTCAGTGTAAACCCATCTACCACCATTCCACTACTTTGACCCTATTTCTGCTCCTGCCCAGGCCAAACTAACCCTTACCACTCATTAAAACCCGACTACCCCCATTCCACTACTTTGACCCTATCTGCTCCTGCACCAGGCCAACTAACCCTACACCTCATTAAAACCCACTACCCCATTCCAACTACTTGCCCCTATCTGCTCCTGCACCAGGCCAACTAACCCTACACTCATTAAACCCACTACCCCCATTCCACTACTTTGACCCTATCTGCTCCTGCACCAGGCCAACTAACCCTACACTCATAAAACCCACTACCCCATTCCACTACTTTGACCCTATCTGCTCCTGCACCAGGCCAACTAACCCTACACTCATTAAAACCCACTACCCCATTCCACTACTTTGACCCTATCTGCTCCTGCACCAGGCCAACTAACCCTACACTCATAAAACCCACTACCCCATCCACTACTTTGACCCTATCTGCTCCTGCACCAGGCCAACTAACCCTACACTCATTAAAACCCACTACCCCCATTCCACTACTTTGACCCTATCTGCTCCTGCACCAGGCCAACTAACCCTACACTCATTAAAACCCACTACCCCATTCCACTACTTTGACCCTATCTGCTCCTGCACCAGGCCAACTAACCCTACACTCATTAAAACCCACTACCCCATTCCACTACTTTGACCCTATCTGCTCCTGCACAGGCCAACTAACCCTACACTCATTAAAACCCACTACCCCCATTCCACTACTTTGACCCTATCTGCTCCTGCACCAGGCCAACTAACCCTACACTCATTAAAACCCACTACCCCCATTCCACTACTTTGACCCTATCTGCTCCTGCACCAGGCCAACTAACCCTACACTCATTAAAACCCACTACCCCATTCCACTACTTTGACCCTATCTGCTCCTGCACCAGGCCAACTAACCCTACACTCATTAAAACCCACTACCCCATTCCACTACTTTGACCCTATCTGCTCCTGCACCAGGCCAACTAACCCTACACTCATTAAAACCCACTACCCCAATTCCACTACTTTGACCCTTTCTGCTCCTGCACCAGGCCAACTAACCTACACTCATAAAACCCACTACCCCCATTCCACTACTTTGACCCTATCTGCTCCTGCACCAGGCCAACTAACCCTACACTCATAAAAACCCACTACCCCATTCCACTACTTTGACCCTATCTGCTCCTGCACCAGGCCAACTAACCCTACACTCATTAAAACCCACTACCCCATTCCACTACTTTGACCCTATCTGCTCCTGCACCAGGCAACTAACCCTACACTCATTAAACCCACTACCCCATTCCACTACTTTGACCCTATCTGCTCCTGCACCAGGCCAACTAACCCTACACTCATTAAAACCCACTACCCCCATTCCACTACTTTGACCCTATCTGCTCCTGCACCAGGCCAACTAACCCTACACTCATTAAAACCACTACCCCCATTCCACTACTTTGACCCTATCTGCTCCTGCACCAGGCCAACTAACCCTACACTCATTAAAACCCACTACCCCATTCCACTACTTTGACCCTATCTGCTCCTGCACCAGGCCAACTAACCCTACACTCATTAAAACCCACTACCCCCATTCCACTACTTTGACCCTATCTGCTCCTGCACCAGGCCAACTAACCCTACACTCATTAAAACCCACTACCCCCATTCCACTACTTTGACCCTATCTGCTCCTGCACCAGGCCAACTAACCCTACACTCATTAAAACCCACTACCCCATTCCACTACTTTGACCCTATCTGCTCCTGCACCAGGCCAACTAACCCTACACTCATTAAAACCCACTACCCCATTCCACTACTTTGACCCTATCTGCTCCTGCACCAGGCCAACTAACCCTACATTCATTAAAACCCACTACCCCCATTCCACTACTTTGACCCTATCTGCTCCTGCACCAGGCCAACTAACCCTACACTCATTATAACCCACTACCCCCATTCCACTACTTTGACCCTATCTGCTCCTGCACCAGGCCAACTAACCCTACACTCATTAAAACCTCACTACCCCATTCCACTACTTTGACCCTATCTGCTCCTGCACCAGGCCAACTAACCCTACACTCATTAAAACCCACTACCCCATTCCACTACTTTGACCCTATCTGCTCCTGCACCAGGCCAACTAACCCTACACTCATTAAAACCCACTACCCCATTCCACTACTTTGACCCTATCTGCTCCTGCACCAGGCCAACGACCTGGGAGGACGGGACACCACCACTAAACACACCCTGGAAATCTTCTGAAGTCATATCTAGTATGACCAAATACTTCTCTGCAGCTGCCACCAAAACATATTTTTGTTCTGTGATTTACATTCCATTTCTGCGGTACAGTTGATAACCATTTGCTATGAACACTAAGAAGCCAACCTTACTGAAGCATATATCACTGGTTGGCCCATCCCTCTGTGCTGTCACAGATCTACTACTCACAGGGATCCTCTCAGGATCCCTCAGCCTTGACCCATCCTCCTCTACTTTCTTCACTGCCTCAGCAGTGACAACCTGTTCCCAACAGTGGAGTCAGTGGGATTGGATAGGGGCCCCTCTACCTCCTGGAAGTGACAGATTTTGACTCATATTGAGTGATAAGACTGAGCTATTTAAAAACACTTTTTCAACATTTCAAGATAGCAGTTAGTTCAGTTTGATCTTATTAAAGACAGCTGTATCATTTTTTTATTCATTTTGACATATTGTTTGGGACCACTTTTTTTGCTCTGTTTGAAGACTGTCAGCTTCTTCTCAGGAGGAGAATCACTTAGCCTTTCAACAAATTTTCAAATGATAGGATGCCTATTTAAAAACACTTTTTCAACATTTCAAGATAGCAGTTAGTTCAGTTTGATCTTATTAAAGACAAATGAATCCACTGTGTCTGCCTTTCCACTGTGAAGACAGGTTCTACTGCCCCCTGCTGTCTGTTGATGGTACTACTACTAGACACAGCGGCAGAATAAATTAAACTAGACATTTGTTTTCATCTCAAAACCAGAGAGCAACCGCTGTCCGGTGAAGTCCACACAAAGCGTATTGCATGTAACCAAACAGTTAGGTGACCTGCAGCACGGTCAAAGCAAAATATATGTTTCTGACGTTTTAGGGACGACAAAACGACTATTGCTTTAAAACGACACAGAGAGTTCAGCACCTACAGTTACGATCTGTCTTTAATTTTGCCCTTTTTTAAAACCATAAACTTGGATTAGCACAGCTAACACAGTTAGCACAGCTAGCACAATGAATCTTGCCCTGGAGGCAGGTTGGCATTTATTGTCATGAATCTTGTTCTGGAGGCAGGTTGGCATTTATCGTCATGAATCTTGCCCTGGAGGCAGTTCAGCAAAGTATTCACTAGCTGGCACAGGCACAAAGTAATACAATCAGATTTTAATCCTAACCTCAACCACACTGCTAATCTATCCCTTAAATTAAGACCATAAAACAACATTATTTTCCACAGCCAATTCTGACTTTGCAGCTGACATATCTAGAGGAAATCGCACAGTTCTGTCTCCAGGTCAAGATTCATGACAAACATGAGACAGGGAGAAGCAATGTAAAAATCAATAACGAAATTGTTTCCACTATTAACATGCTTTTTCTTGTTTCAAGTATGTTTTATTATGAAAAGTACAATATATCCATGTATACTTGTACAACTATGGAGCGTATGTCCACATATAATTGTACAATTAGTTTTTCCAACATAAAAGACAAGAAATGATCACATTGGTATTTTAACAGTGTTATTGTAAGAGTTTAAATGTTTAAACAGAGGATACATCTAAAACAGGATAAAACAAGTGCAGTATGTTGTGAGAATGTTACTTTAACGTTGACTCATAACGTCACACTATAACTTCATGGGAGTCTTGTGGAAAGACTGCATGTTGTTTTGGGTGGATTGAGTGACGTCTTCATCAACATTTTGCAGAATATTCCGGTAATATTTTCACCTCTTGTCGGCTGCAGACATTCATAAGGAGTTCCAGTAGTTTATTTGTCATTTGCAGGTATTAAAAGTAATACATACATTGTAATTCCTTGTTGGATCTCTCTCACATACAGGACAGTACATACCAGAGGAGGCTGCTGAGGGGAGGACGGCTCATAATAATGTCTGGAACAGAGTGAATGAAATGGAACACATGGTGTGTCCAGTGTGTGTGTGTGTGTCCAGTGTGTGTGTGTGTGTGTGTGTCCAGTGTGTGTGTGTTCATTGTGTGCGTGTCCAATGTGTGTGTGTGTGTGTGTGTGAGTCCAGTGTGTGTGTGTCAGTGTGTCAGTGTGTGTGTGTCCAATGTGTGTGTTTCCAGTGTGTGTGTGTGTGTGTGTCCAGTGTGTGTGTATCCAGTGTATGTGTGTGTCCAGTGTGTGTGTGTGTGTTGAGTGTGTGTGTCCGTTGTGCGTGTCCAGTGTGTGTCTGTCCAGTGTGTGTGTCCGTCCAGTGTGTGTGTCCGTCCAGTGTGTCCAGTGTGTGTGTGTTTGAGTGTGTGTCTCAGTGTGTGTGTGTGTGTGTGTCCAGTGTGTGTGTGTGTGTGTGTGTGTGTCCAGTGTGTGTGTGTTTGTGTGTGTGTGTGTGTGTGTGTCCAGTGTGTGTGGGTGTCCGTGTGTGCGTCCAGTGTGTGTGTGTGTGTGTGTGTGTGTGTGTGTGTGTGTGTGTGTGTGTGTGTGTGTGTGTGTGTGTGTGTGTGTGTGTGTGTGTCGGGTTATTATTTCAGGGACACTGAGGATTCAACATCATCAACCCTAAACCCTGGGTAGAGGGGCTCAGTGAATGTGGTGGTGAATGTGTTCAGGTGGGTCAGTGTGTTAGAGGAGGCTCTATAGAAGGACAGAGTGCCGGCTGGCCAGTCCAGATACACTCCTACTCTGTGGGAGCTGGAGGAGGGGACGTCTATGGTAGTGGGATTATTATTGTGCCAGGCAATGTATCTGTTGTCATAGCAGAACAGACTCCAGGACTTGTCATTCCATCCAAGACCACAGTCATTAACACTTCCTCTCCTGCTGATTCCTTTATATGTCACTCCTATACCAGCCCCCCCACTCCACTCTACCTCCCCTCTCCCACTCCACTCTACCTCCCAGTAACAGCACCCAGTCAGACCCTCTCTACACAGCACCTGTTTAAGGTCCTCAAATCTCTCTGGGTGATCAGGATACAGCTGCTTCTCTCTCCTACATGTCACCTTTCTGTTCTCCTCAGACAGAGAGAGGAGTCTGTCTACTGTGTTTAGGTCCAGTGTGAGATCACAGACATCTGATGGATGAAACCAGACACAATATTAGAAATCATCATCATTCACATTAGAATGTTAACTCACTTTTCACTAATTCATTTAATGTAGATGTTTCTAGGTATCAAAAGGAGAAGTTAAGGTAACTTGAGACTTGTTGAATGATCATATGTTATACTGTATGGTAATATAAAACACACTTATTCCCATTAATTACACACACACACACACACACACCACACACACACACACACACACACACACACACACACACACACACACACACACACACACACACACACACACACACACACACACACACACACACACACACACATACACAGACTCAAACATTGTCAAAGCAACTCTTTGTAAACGTTGGTGTCCCTGATTTTTGCTTCTGTAGAACTACAGTTGATATTTAACATGACCAAGTCAGTAATGATGGTGGTCTTTGACTTAACTTGAATTAAGACTTATTCTTAGTCATATTCTTCACAGCAGTCAACACTCACATTTTCTAAGCCCAGGTTTCATTGTGAACTCTCCACCATGTTCCACACTGTAGCGGTAAGCAGAAAAACAGACAGTCATTGAGGGATACACCTGAACTCTCTCACACAGGACACACACACACACAGCATATAACTTTGTCCAAGTGGTGGTAAGAATGTTTGTCTTAACTAGCCTGAAAAGTAAAACATGTCTGATATGAACATTGACGTAAACCCTCTACATACTTGAGTTTCTCCAGTCTGCAGTGTGGATCCTCCAGTCCAGCAGAGAGCAGTCTGACTCCTGAGTCTCCTGGGTGATTGTAGCTCAGGTCCAGCTCTCTCAGGTGTGAGGGGTTTGACCTCAGAGCTGAGCCCAGAGAAGCACAGCCTTCCTCTGTGACTAGACAGCCTGACAGCCTGCAAAGAGTCAAATCGTATTAAAATCACACTGCTATTCTTTGGTGGTGAAAATAGTGGCAGTATAATTTTTTCTACATTTTCAGATACATCAGTGTCCTGAAACCTGCCATATCTATTCATAAATTAATCTATCATTATTATAAATGATCATAATATTGCTTGTAGAGAGAAAAATGTATAGTACAAATATTTGAGTAGACTGACCAGACCAGTTTAAAAGCAGTATCAGTCAAAAGACAGACAGTGAGGTATCAGATTTAGATTGTATTGAGTATACAGTCCACACCATATCTATTTTGACAGTGAAGATAACATTTAATGCAGAAATGATGAAAGTGCTGACATTTTTTGGGGTTGAAGTTGAATTGAAAAGTAGAAACCAATCAGAATGGAGAAAGACACATTGAAATCACTCACTACTCATAGAGCACCCTGGGATCACTCACTACTCATAAAGCACCCTGGGATCACTCACTACTCATAAAGCACCCTGGGATCACTCACTACTCATAAAGCACCCTGGGATCACTCACTACTCATAAAGCACCCTGGGATCACTCACTACTCATAAAGCACCCTGGGATCACTCACTACTCATAAAGCACCCTGGGATCACTCACTACTCATAAAGCACCCTGGGATCACTCACTACTCATAAACCACCCTGGGATCACTCACTACTCATAAACCACCCTGGGATCACTCACTACTCATAAACCACCCTGGGATCACTCACTACTCATAAACCACCCTGGGATCACTCACTACTCATAAACCACCCTGGGATCACTCACTACTCATAAAGCACCCTGGGATCACTCACTACTCATAAAGCACCCTGGGATCACTCACTACTCATAAAGAAAATGTACAACTTTTACTATTCAAAAACTAAAAATACCGTCAAATTTATTTTGAAATACGGTGATGTAATATTTTGGCCATATCGCCCAGCCCTAGTGTGTGTGTGTGTGTGTGTGTGTGTGTGTGTGTGTGTGTGTGTGTGTGTGTGTGTGTGTGTGTGTGTGTGTGTGTGTGTGTGAGTTCATTAAGTGATACATGTGTACACACACGCACACACACACACACACTGGACATACACACACACTGGACACACACACAGGACACACACACACACAGGATGCACACACAGGACAAACTGGACACACACACACAGGACACACACACACATACACAGGACACACACACACACACACACTGGACACACACTGGACACACACACACACACACACACATAGGACACACACACACACACACACACACATACTGGACACACACACACACAGGACACACACACAGGACGAACTGGACACACACACACACACACACACAGGACACACACACACTGGACACACACACACACAGGACACACACACACACAGGACACACACACACTGGACACACACACACACACAGGACACACACACACAGGACACACACACACATAGGACACACACACACACATACTGGACACACACACACACACACACACACTGGACACACACACACACAGGACACACACACACACAGGACACACACACACTGGACACACACACACAGGACACACACACACATAGGACACACACACACATAGGACACACACACACACATACTGGACACACACACACACATACACACAGGACACACACACACTGGACACACACACACACAAGACACACACACACACAGGACACACACACACAGGACACACACACACTGGACACACACACACACACAGGACACACACACACAGGACACACACACACACACACACAGGACACACACACAGGACAAACTGGACACACACACACAGGACACACACACACACACAGGACACACACACACTGGACACACACACACACAGGACACACACACACAGGACACACACACACACAGGACACACACACACAGGACACACACACACACACAGGACACACACACACACACAGGACACACACACACACACACACAGTTCAAAATTCTGGAGCATAGCGCAAGCTTGATGTAATTCAATGCAGGCATGGAATATGGGACCAAATACTAAACTTATGACTACTTTAATAGAATATAAGTGAATTTGTCCAAATAATTAAGACTTCTTCAAATGGGAGAACTAGATACAGAAAGTGCTTTCATTTCTAAACGGTAAAACAGATATGTATGAAAATACCCTCAAATTAAAGGTGACATTCTGTAAGGTCCCCTAATATGAAACATCTCAAATCCAAAATGCTGGAGCATAGCACCACATTTAAAACTGTAGGCTTCACTGTCCAAACATATGGTGTGGACTATGTGTGCCTGGTAAACACATGTGGAATCTGGTGAACAGTTATCACTTGTTGACCAACTACAGGAATACTGACCTCAGAGTCTCCAGTTTACAGTGTGGATCCTCCAGTCCAGCAGAGAGCAGCTTCACTCCTGAATCCTTCAGGTCATTGTTACTCAGGTCCAGCTCTCTCAGGTGTGAGGGGTTTGACTCCAGAGCTCCACAGCCTGACAGCCTGCAAAGAGTCAAATCATATTAAAATCACACTGTTTTGCTTTGGTGGTGAAAATAGTGGCAGTATAATTTTTCAACATATTCAGATATCAGTGTCCTGAAACCTTCCATATCTATTCAGAAATGAATGTATCATCATTAAAAATTACAAATGATCAAAGTATTGCCTGCAGATAGAAACATGTATAGTACAAATATTTGAGTAGACTGACCAGACCAGTTTAAAAGCAGTATCAGTCAAAAGACAGTGAGGTATCAGATTTAGATTGTATTGAGTATACAGTCCACACCATATCTATTTTGACAGTGAAGATAACATTTTAAATGTGGCTCTAAACTCCAACATTTTGGATTTTAGATCAAATGTTTCATATGAGGTGACAGTATATAATGTCACCTTTTATTTTAGGGTATTTTAATACATACAGTTGAAGTCAGAAGTTTACATACTGTACACCTTAGCCAAATACATTTAAACTCAATTTTTACAATTCCTTACATTTAATCCTCGTAAAAATCCCCTGTTTTAGGTCAGTTAGGATCACCACTTTATTTTAAGAATGTGAAATGTCAGAATAATAGTAGAGAGAATGATTAATTTCAGCTTTTATTTCTTTCATCACATTCCCAGTGGGTCAGAAGTTTACATAAACTCAATTAGCATTTGGTAGCATTGCCTTTAACTGGTTTAACTTGGGTTAAACGTTTCGGGTAGCCTTCCACAAGCTTCCCACAATAAGTTGGGTGAATTTTGGCCCATTCCTCCTGACAGAACTGGTGTAACTGAGTCAGGTTTATAGGCCTCTTGCTCGCACACACTTTTTCAGTTCTGCCCACAAATTTTCTGTAGAATTGAGGTCAGGGCTTTGTGATGGCCACTCTAATACCTTGACTTTGTTGTCCTTAAGCCATTTTGCCACAACTTTGGAAGTATCGTTGGGGTCATTATCCATTTGGAAGACCCATTTGTGATCAAGCTTTAACTTCCTGACTGATGTCTTGAGATGTTGCATCAATATATCCACGTAAATTTCCTCCCTCATGATGCCATCGATTTTGTGAAGTGCACCAGTCCCTCCTGCAGCAAAACACCCCCACAACATGATGCTGCCACCCCCGGGCTTCATGGTTGGGATGGTGTTCTTTGGCTTGCAAGCCTCCCCCTTTTTCCTCCAAACATAACGATGGTCATTATGGACAAACAGTTCTTGTATTGTTTCATCTGACCAGAGGACATTTCTCCAAAAAGTACGATCTTTGTCCCCATGTGCAGTTGCAAACCGTAGTCTGGCTTTTTTTATGGTGGTTTTGGAGCAGTGGCTTCTTCCTTGCTGAGTGGCCTTTCAGGTTCTGTCGATATAGGACTCGTTCTACTGTGGATATAGATACTTTTGTACCTGTTTCCTCCAGCATCTTCACAAGGTCCGTTGCTGTTATTCTGGGATTGATTTGCACCAAAGTAAGTTAATCTCTAGGAGACAGAACGTGTCTCCTTCCTGAGCGGAATGGCAGCTGTGTGGTCCCATGGTGTTTAGACTTGCGTACAATTGTTTGAACAGATGAACGTGTTACCTTCAGGCGTTTGAAAATTGTTCCCAAGGATGAACCAGACTTGTGGAGGTCTACAATTATTTTTCTGAGATCTTGGCTGATTTCTTTTCATTTTCCCATGATGTCAAGCAAAGAGGAACTGAGTTTGAAGGTAGACCTTGAAATACATCCAAATGATGTCAATTAGCCTACCAGATGCTTCTAAAGCCATAACATAATTTTCTGGAATTTTCCATGCTGTTTAAAGGCACAGTCAACTTAGTGTATGTAAACTTCTGGCCCACTGGAATTGTGATACAGTGAATTATGTGAAATAATCTGTCTGTAAACAATTGTTTCAAAAATTACTTGTGTCATGCACAAAGTAGATGTCCTAACCGACTTGCCAAAACTATAGTTTGTTTGTGGAGAGGTTCAAAAACACGTTTTAATGACTCCAACCTCAGTGTATGTACACTTCTGACTTCAACTGTATGTGTTTCACGATTAAAAATTAAATTCTGATGATGCCATGATTAAGAAAAATCATGAATAAATCATGAATCAGAATGAGTGAGAAAGTTACAGAGGCTACAACAAAACATGCTAACCTCTCACCATGACCAATAAGAGAGGCTACAACAAAACATGCTAACCTCTCACCATTACCAATAACAGAGGCTACAACAAAACATGCTAACCTCTCACCATTACCAATTACAGAGGCTACAACAAAACATGCTAACCTCTCACCATTACCAATAACAGAGGATACAACAAAACATGCTAACCTCTCACCATTACCAATAACAGAGGCTACAACAAAACATGCTAACCTCTCACCACTACCAATAACAGAGGCTACAACAAAACATGCTAACCTCTCACCATTACCAATTACAGAGGCTACAGCAAAACATGCTATCCTCTCACCATTACCAATAACAGAGGCTACAACAAAACATGCTAACCTCTCACTACTACCAATAACAGAGGCTACAACAAAACATGCTAACCTCTCACCATTACCAATAACAGAGGATACAACAAAACATGCTAACCTCTCACCATTACCAATAACAGAGGCTACAACAAAACATGCTAACCTCTCACCACTACCAATAACAGAGGCTACAACAAAACATGCTAACCTCTCACCATTACCAATTACAGAGGCTACAGCAAAACATGCTATCCTCTCACCATTACCAATAACAGAGGCTACAACAAAACATGCTAACCTCTCACTACTACCAATAACAGAGGCTACAACAAAACATGCTAACCTCTCACCATTACCAATAACAGAGGGGGTATGATCCTTGTGCCTCTGTAACTTTCTCATTCATCATCATTCTTGATTCATTCTTATTCTTACTGACAATTCAAGTAAAGTGACTCCAAAATGACAGGACATTATTCACCAATCAGTTTCTATTAGGAAAAACATAATCCAAAATACAATCAAAACAAACTGCAAATGAATTCAACAAGTTTGTAGAATCACTAGCTTGATGTAATCACTGCAGGCATGGAATATGGGACCAAATACTAAACTTATGACTACTTTAATACAATATAAGTGAATTTGTCCAAATAATTAAGACTTCTTCAAATGGTACAACTACAGTGCCTTGCGAAAGTATTCATCCCCCTTGGCGTTTTTACCATTTTGTTGCATTACAACATGTAATTTAAATTGATTTTATTTGGATTTCATGTAATGGACAAACACAAAATAGTCCAAATTGGTCAAGAGAAAAAAAAATGACTTGTTTAAAAAATATAGTTAAAAACAGAAAAGTGGTGCGTGCATATGTATTCACCCCCTTTGCTATGAAGCCCATAAATAATATCTGGTGCAACCAATTACCTTCAGAAGTCACATCATTAGTTAAATAAACTCCACATGTGTGCAATCTAAGTGTCACATCATCTGTCATATGATCTCAGTATATATACACCTGTTCTGAAAGGCCCCAGAGTCTACAACACCACTAAGCAAGGGGCACCATCAAGCAAGCGGCACCATGAAGACCAAGGAGCTCTCCAAACAGGTCAGGGACAGAGTTGTGGAGAAGTACAGATCAGGGTTGGGCTATAAAAAAATATCTGAAACTTTGAACATCCCACGGAGCACCATTAAATCCATTATTAAAAAATGGAAAGAATATGGCACCACAACAAACCTGCCAAGAGAGGGCCGCCCACCAAAACTCACAGACCAGGCAAGGGGGGCATTAATCAGAGAGGCAAAGATAACCCTGAAGGAGCTGCAATGCTACACAGCAGAGATTGGAGTATCTGTCCATAGGACCACTTTAAGCCATACATTACACAGAGCTGGGATTTATGGAAGAGTGGCCAGAAAAAAAGCCATTGCTTAAAGAAAAAAATAAGCAAACATGTTTGGTGTTCACCCAAAGGCATGTGGGAGACTCCCCAAACATATGGAAGAAGGTACTCTGGTCAGATGAGACTAAAATTCAGCTTTTTGGCCATCAAGGAAAACGCTATGTCTGGCGCAAACCCAACACCTCTCATCACCCCGAGAACACTATCCCCAGCAGCATCATGCTGTGGGGATGTTTTTCATCGGCAGGGACTGGGAAACTGGTCAGATTTGAAGGAATGATGGATAGGGCTAAATACAGGGAAATTCTTGAGGGAAACCTGTTTCAGACTTCCAGAGATTTAGAGACCGCTAAAGCAACACTCGAGTGGTTTAAGGGGAAAAATGTAAATGTCTTGGAATGGTCAAGTCAAAGCATAGACCTCAATCCAATTGAGAATCTGTGGAATGACTTACAGATTGCTGTACACCAGTGGAACCCATCCAACTTGAAGGAGCTGGAGCAGTTTTGCCTTGTAAAATTGTTAAAAATCCCAGTGGCTAAATGTGCCAACCTTATAGAGACATACCCAAGAGACTTGCAGCTGTAATTGCTGCAAAAGGTGGCTCTATAAAGTATTGACTTTGGGGGGGGGGGGGGGGGGGGGGGGGTGAAAGGTTATGCACGCTCAAGTTCTTTTTCTTATTTCTTGTTTTTTTCACAACAAAAAATATTCTGTATCTTCAAAGTGGTAGGCATGTTGTGTACATCAAATGATACAGACCCCCAAAAATCTATTTTAATTACAGGTTGTTTTATTGTATTTATTTCACCTTTATTTAACCAAGTAGGCAACAAAATAGGAAAAATGCCAAGGGGGTGAATACTTTTGCAAGCCACTGTATATACATACAATTCTTTCATTTCTAAATGGTAAAACATGAATACTCTAAAAAAAAAGGTGACATTCTGTACTGTCACCTAATATGAAACATTCGATCTCAAATCCAACATGCTGGAGCATATCACCAAAATGAAAACTGTAAGCTTCACTGTCCAAACACATATGGTGTGGACTATGTGTGCCTGGTAAACACATGTGGATCTGGTGAACAGTTATCACTTGTTGACCAACTACAGGAATACTGACCTCAGAGTCTCCAGTTTACAGTGGGGATTCCCCAGTACAGCAGAGAGCAGCTTCACTCCTGAATCATTCAGGTCATTGTTACTCAGGTCCAGCTCTCTCAGGTGTGAGAGGTTTGACTCCAGAGCTGAGACCAGAGAAGCACAGCCTTCCTCTGTGACTCCACAGCCTGACAGCCTGACAAAGAGATCATCATGACTTCACAAACATACTGTTAATTTAACGAGTAGTGTAGAAAGACAATGGAATTTGGTTTATTCTCTCAAACAACATATAGATGATTCATCTTCCGTCTCCTAGAATTGTATGGTCATATTGTTATAATAGATTGAATATCTGATTCAATATGTTATTCAATATAATATTATATACATATTATAATACATATTTTTCTCTAAACTGAATATTTCTTCCTGATGATAAGTTCTTAAATGTCATTTAATTTACTCACAGAGCAGCTCTGGAGGCTTTGACCACTGGCAGCAGCCTCAGAAGATCTTCCTCTGATCTGGAGTATTTCTTCAGGTCAAACACATCCAGCTCCTTTTCTGAAGTCAGCAACACAAAGACCAGAGCTGACCACTGTGCAGGTGACAGGTTGGGTTTTGAGAGACTTCCTGAGCTCAGGAAGCTTTGGATCTCCTCCACTAGAGAATGGTCATTCAGTTCATTCAGACAGTGGAACAGATTGATGCTCCTCTCTGGAGAGGGATTCTCCCTGATCTTCTTCTTGATGTACTTGACTGTTTCTTCATGGCTCTTTGAGCTGCTTCTTGTCTTTGTCAGTAGACCTCGTAAGTGCTTCTGATTGGACTCCAATGAGAGGCCCAGAAGGAAGCGGAGGAACAGGTCCAGGTTTCCTGTCTCACTTTGTAAGGCTTTATCCACAGCACTCTTGTAGACAGTAACTTCAGGCTCGTCATTTGTTTTCAGTTTGTCCATTAGATTCTCATTGTTGTTGATGAATGAGAGGAACACATATACAGCAGCCAGAAACTCCTGAATGCTCAGATGAACAAAGCAGTACACCTTGTTCTGGTACAGCCCACATTCCTCTTGAAAGAACTGTGTGCACAATCCTGAGTACACTGAGGCTTCATTGACATCAATGCCAGCCTCTTTCAGGTCTTCTTCCGAGAAAATCAGATTGCCATTCACAAGCTGTTGAAAAGCCAGTTTTCCCAGTGACAGAATGCTCTCTTTATTCCAGTGTGGACCTGTCTCTTCTTTCCCAAGATACTTTTCATTCTTCTGTTTGGTATGAAACACCACAAGGTGTGTGTACATCTCAGTCAGAGTCTTGGGCATCTCTTCTCTCTTATGTTCCAGCATGTGTTCAAGGACTGTTGCAGAAATCCAACAGAAGACTGGAATGTGGCACATGATGTGGAGGCTCCTTGATGTCTTTATGTGTGAGATGATTCTGCTGGCCAGGTCCTCATCCCTGAATCTCTTCCTGAAGTACTCCTCCTTCTGTGGGTCGTTGAACCCTCGTACCTCTGTCACATATTGCATATGCATATTCTAGTTACTGGGTAGGAGTAGTAACCAGATTAAATCGGGTACGTTTTTTATCCGGCCGTGTAAATACTGCCCCCTACCCTAGAGAGGTTAACCTCTCTAGGGTATGTGTGACGAAATCGTCCCACCTACGCAACAGCCAGTGTAATCCCGTGGCGCGAAATTCAAATACCTTAGAAATGCTATTACTTCAATTTCTCAAACATATGACTATTTTACACCATTTTAAAGACAAGACTCTCGTTAATCTAACCACACTGTCCGATTTCAAAAAGGCTTTACAACGAAAGCAAAACATTAGATTATGTCAGCAGAGTACCCAGCCAGAAATAATCAGACACCCATTTTTCAAGCTAGCATATAATGTCACATAAACCCAAACCACAGCTAAATGCAGCACTAACCTTTGATGATCTTCATCAGATGACAACCCTAGGACATTATGTTATACAATACATGCATGTTTTGTTCAATCAAGTTCATATTTATATCAAAAAACAGCTTTTTACATTAGCATGTGACGTTCAGAACTAGCATACCATCGCAAACTTCCGATGAATTTACAAAAAATTTACTAAATTATTCACGATAAACGTTCACAAAAAGCATAACAATTATTTTAAGAATTATAGTTACAGAACTCCTCTATGCACTCGATATGTCCGATTTTAAAATAGCTGTTTGGTGAAAGCACATTTTGCAATATTCTGAGTACATAGCCCAGCCATCACGGGCTAGCTATTTAGACACCCAGCACGTTTAGCCTTCCCCAAAATCAGATTTACTATAACAAAAATGTTATTACCTTTGGTGTTCTTCGTCAGAATGCACTCCCAGGACTTTTACTTCAATAACAAATGTTGGTTTGGTCCCAAATAATCCATTGTTATATCCAAACAGCGGCGTTTTGTTTGTGCGTTCAGGACACTATCCGAATGGTAAATAAGGGTTACGAGCATGGCGCATTTCGTGACAATTTTTTTTTTAATATTCCATTACCGTACTTCGAAGCATGTCAACCGCTGTTTAAAATCAATTTTTATGCAATTTATCTCGTAAAAAAGCGATAATATTCAGACCGGGAATCTAAATATAGGTAAATAGAGGGGAAAAAAGAAAGATGGGGCGACCAGTGCACGAGCCTAAGCCCACTGTCTCCTGATCGGCCACTTGACAAAGGCGATAATGTGAATCAGCCTGGGGATGGAATGACGACATTCAGCTTTTTCCCGGGCTCTGAGAGCCTATGGGAGCCGTGGGAAGTGTCACGTCATGCCAGAGATCCTTTGTTGTGGGAAGAGATGGCAAAGAAGGCCAATATATGGTCAGAGAGGGCGCTTCCTGTAAAGGAATCTCTCAGGTTTTTGCCTGCCATATGAGTTCTGTTATACTCACAGACACCATTCAAACATTTTTAGAAACTTTAGGGTGTTTTCTATCCAAAGCCAATAATTATATGCATATTCTAGTTACTGGGTAGGAGTAGTAACCAGATTAAATCGGGTACGTTTTTTATCCGGCCGTGTAAATACTGCCCCCTATCCCTAACAGTTAAATGTATCTCCATACTCTTCATGATCACCACAGATGTCATATATCCCTGTCCTGTTGGCTTAGAATATATCCTATATACTTAACCTAAGTCTACCGTTATTACGCTTATTCTGGCTAAATATAATAATAATATTATGGCAATTTCACAACCTTGTTGTGTTAAATTCCTTACACTGCATCCAACCACAACTAAACTTAGCTTTATAATGTATAAAAATACCACTACTGGTCAAAAGATATTCAAATAACATAATCAGATCAAATTCACTAATCTGAACTACTCCACAAAGAAAAATTATTGTACCCTTATCGTCATTCTGTCTTCTCATTGGTTCAAATTACCAATGTGTCTAAGAACTTTAAACTCCATTATCATTATCAGTTATACACATTTCCTTAATACCAGTATTACAAATGACCTTAAATTCATCATCCAAATGGGCCTCCCATGAGGCTGATCAGACCACAAAGGGGTGCCATGATAGAGGTCAAATGTCATACCACCCTTTCAAAACGGTGTTTCTTATTATATTAGACAAATTAAAGAAAAACCATCAGACATTTTATACATGTTGGATCCCAGGTTACCAGACCATTCCCTTATCATATATTTAATTAAAACTCAGAAAATAAAACTTCAACGATTCCATGTGTGTGTGTAACTTCTAAGATTCCATATGTGTGTATACCCCTTTAAGGAATCGTGGCTTCTAGGAAACATTCCACAGAGAGACAATGAAGCGCTCCTTTTCCCCAAAAAAGCATTTCATTATACTACACCGATTCAGAAACCCAAAAGTTGACTACAAACAAAACCTAATAATGATGATAATTTCAGGTCCTAGGATAATTTTAGGTCCTCAGGTCCTAGGACCATGCCTCAGGACTACCTGGCATGATGACTCCTTGCTGTCCCCAGTCCACCTGGCCATGCTGCTGCTCCAGTTTCAACTCTTCTGCCTGCGGCTATGGAACCCTGACCTGTTCACCGGACGTGCTTGTTGCACCCTCGACAACTACTATGATTATTATTATCTGACCATGCTGGTCATTTATGAACATTTTAACATCTTGACCATGTTCTGTTATAATATCTACCCGGCACAGCCAGAAGAGCCTGGTTCCTCTCTAGGTTTCTTCCTAGGTTTTTGGCCTTTCTAGGGAGTTTTTCCTAGGGAGTTTTTCCTAGCCACCGTGCTTCTTTCACATGCATTGCTTGCTGTTTGGGGTTTTAGGCTGGGTTTCTGTACAGCACTTTGAGATATCAGCTGATGTACGAAGGGCTATATAAATCAATTTGATTTGATTTGATGATAATTTCACTGTACTTCAAATCTATGAACCTCCCCTACTTAATATACTATGTGAATAATTTGACCCACGCTTGCTTTACAACATGTAAACCCATTCAGTCTGTAAACAGTCTCTCAAAGTGCTTGATAGGAAGCCTCATAGCCATCATCACTGTTACATTCTCAAAAAGCATGAACTTCTGAATTGAAAGAAAATATCTTAGGCAATACACAGATGTCTTGTATACAGGATTCTAAATGTCCAGGCTTCCCCTCCACTGAGAACTTTTGTTAGACGGAAAACCCAAACCTTATGGCCGCAGATCCACAAGGTCCGCCATGAGAGATGACTGTATAATTCCCTTAAGGAAAATCATCTTAAGTCAATCTGCTTTCAGTGTAAGAGCTTCCCCTTTCTGGAATACCCTGCCATTAGACACGCACTACTGTGATTAACCTGTCTGGGCTAGGGGGCAGTATTGAGAATTTTGGAAAAAATATGTTCCCATTTTTAACTGCCTCCTACACCAACTCAGAAGCTAGAATATGCATATTATTGTTCAGGTTTGGATAGAAAACACTCTGAATTTTCTAAAACTGTTTGAATGGTGTCTGTGAGTATAACAGAACTCCTATGGCAGGCAAAAACCTGACAAGGTTTCAAGCAGGAAGTACCCTGTCTGACAAGGAGTCGTGCGTCTTGCATCTTTTTATTGAAAAGTAAGGATCTTAGCTGTAACGTGACAATTCCCAGGGCTCCAATAGGCTCTCAGAGCCCGCGAAAAACCTGAAGGTTTACGAGGGAGCCTCAGGCTGAAACAGATTATCGCCTTTTGTAAGTGGATGCTCAGAGGACCTTTGAATGAGGCGCGTGCATGAGTCGCTCCTGAGGAGAAATTTTATTCGGCTGTTTAGGCTCAATGCATACTCCCGGTCGGAATATTATCACTTCTCTACGACATAAATGGCATAAAAATTGGTTTTAAACAGCGGTTGACATGCTTCGAAGTACGGTAATGGAATATTTAGACATTTTTGACACGCCAATGCGCCATGCGAGGGACCGTGAAGAAGCATTCTGATAGTGTCTAGAACTCACGAACAAAACGTCGCTGTTGGAACATAACGATGGATTATTTGGGACCAAACCAACATTTGTTATTGAAGTAGAAGTCCTGGCAGTGTATTCTGATGAAGAACAAGCAAGGTAAGAACATTTTTCTTATAGGAAATGTGATTTTGGTGGAGGCTGACCTGGGTGGGTATCTAAATAGCTAGCCCTGTAATGCCGGGCTATGTACTTAGATTATTGCAAAATGTGCTTCATCCGAAAAGCTATTTTAAAATCGGACATATCGAGTGCATAGAGGAGTAATGTATCTATAATTCTTAAAATAATTGTTATGCTTTTTGTGAACGTTTATCGTGAGTAATTTAGCAAACGGTTAGTAAATTCCCCGGAAGTTTGCGGGGGTTATGCTTTTTCTGAACGTCACATGCTAATGCAAAAAGCAGTTTTTTGATATAAATATGAACTTGATTGAACAGACATGCATGTATTGTATAACACAATGTCCTAGGTGTGTCATCTGATGAAGATCATCAAAGGTTAGTGCTGCATTTAGCTGTGGTTTGGGTTTATGTGACATTATATGCTAGCTTGATAAACGGGTGTCTGATTTTTTCTGGCTGGGCACTCTGCTGACATAATCTAATGTTTTGCTTTCGTTGTAAAGCTTTTTGAAATCGGACAGTGGGGTTAGATTAACGAGATTCTTGTCTTTAAATAACTGTAAAATAGTCATATGTTTGAGAAATTGAAGTAATAGTATTTCTAACGATTCAAAAATCGCGCCACTGGAATATCAGTAGCTGTTACGTAGGTGGGACGAGTTCGTCCCACATACCCCAGAGAGGTTAATGTGCACCGTCCCTTTAACCTCTTGAGATTCTCATCCCGTTAACACTCCACAGTTTCTAAAACTGTTTGAATGGTGTCTGTGAGTATAACAGAACTCCTTTGGCAGGCCAAAACCTGAGAAGATTCCAAACAGGAAGCGCCCTCTCTGACCATTTCTTGGCCTTCTTGATCATCTCTAACCAAAACAGGGGATCTCTGGCATGACGTGACATTTTCTAACGCTCCCATAGGCTCTCAAAAGGCGGCAGAAATTTGAATGGTTGCTTTGGAGCCCCAGGCTGAAACACATTAGCGCCTTTGCTAAGTGGTCTATCAAAGGACAATGAGAATGGAGGGGCGTGCACGGGCCGATTATATGTTGATTCTATTACATTATCTCTCTTTGAACGTATACAGGGTTTCTCGGTCGGAATATTATCACTTTTTTACGAGAAAAATAGCATAAAAATTGATTTTAAACAGCGGTTGACATGCTTCGAAGTACGGTAATGGAATATTTAGAATTTTTTTGTCACGGAACACGCCGTGCGCGTGACCCTTATTTACCTTTCGGATAGTGTCTTGAACGCACGAACAAAACGCCGATATTTGAACATAACTATGGATTATTTGGAACCAAACCAACATTTGTTATTGAAGTAGAAGTCCTGGGAGTGCATTCTGACGAAGACAGCAAAGGTAATAACATTTTTCTTATAGTAAATCGGAGTTTTGTGAGGGCTAAACTTGGTGGGTGTCAAAATAGCTAGCCCGTGATGGCTGGGCTATGTACTCAGAATATTGCAAAATGTGCTTTCACCGAAAAAGCTATTTTAAAATCGGACATAGCGAGTGCATAGAGGAGTTCTGTATCTATAATTCTTAAAATATTTGTTATGTTTTTTGTAAACGTTTATCGTGAGTAATTTAGTAAATTCACCGGGAGTTTGCGGGGGGTATGCTAGTTCTGAACGTCACATGCTAATGTAAAAAGCTGTTTTTTGATATAAATATGAACTTGATTGAACAAAACATGCATGTATTGTATAACATAATGTCCTAGGGTTGTCATCTGATGAAGATCATCAAAGGTTAGTGCTGCATTTAGCTGTGTTTTTTTTTTTTACATTATATGCTAGCTTGAAAAATGGGTGTCTGATTTTTTCTGGCTGGGTACTCTGCTGACATAATCTAATGTTTTGCTTTCGCTGTAAAGCCTTTTTGAAATCGGACAGTGTGGTTAGATAAAGGAGAGTCTTGTCTTTAAAATGGTGTAAAATAGTCATATGTTTGAAAAATGGAAGTTTTCGGATTTTTGAGGACTTTGCATTTCGCGCCACGCCCATCATTGGATATTGGAGCAGGTGTTCCGCTAGCGGAACGTCTAGATGTAAGAGTTAAGCAATACACTGATGCATGTCTTGTATACAGGATTCTAAATGTCCAGGCTTCCCCTACACTGAGAACTTTTGTTAGACGGAAAACCCAATCCTTATGGCGGCAGATCCACAAGGTCCGCCATGAGAGATGACTGTATAATTCCCTTAAGGAAAATCATCTTAAGTATATAGGATATATTCTAAGCCAACAGGACAGGGATATATGACATCTGTGGTGATCATGAAGAGTATGGAGATACATTTAAGTAGCTATGGAATCATCTCAGGGATTACTATTATAACACATGTGGATTTTTTTTAAATACACGAGAGCCTTGTGTCAAAAGGGTGGGCCAGGAGGAGAGTAAGATAGAGAGCAGAAGGTAAGAATCCCATAAAAAGTCAGGATTTAGAGAAGATAGAAGTGATACAGAATTGTTAGATAACAGTTACTGAGTGGAGAGCAGCATAGTTAAGTTATAGGCAGGTATAGATGAAAACTGAATTGTAGAAGCGAGAACTTAACCTGGGGTCCACTTAGACGTGGGGCCTGATTAATGTCAGGATGATTTGTTTTGAACTTAGGAACAGGAAGAAGAGTTAAAAGCGGTACCCTCCGTGTTAGGGTCCCAAGGACCCATTGATGTGGGGTTAATTAAAGGAGTTATTTTAGTGTAAGTAGTCCTGAAGTCAAATTATAGATTTTATTAAAAGTAATTATTAGTAATTTAGGAAAATTTGAGCCCCGAGGGAAGCTAAAATTTGATTAATGAAAATTATATTTTACGAATCCTTCTCAGGAGGGCTGTAAGGCAGACTGTTAGTATTCTTAGCAGAACAAGGTCATAAAGTCAGCAAGATGAAGTTGCAACTCTGGCAGGAGGAAGTTATCTATTTGGGGCACACTATAACTCAAGAAGGGAGAACAGTTAATTCTACCAGAAAGACAGCCATCCTAGAAGCACCTAAACCACTCAATAAGAAACAAATTATGAGTTTTCTTGGAATGATTAACTATTGCCGTGCGTGGATACCCCATTTTGCATTACATACAGGGAAGCTTAGTGAGTTGATATGGTAAAGCTATGGCAGCAAAATATAAGATCAAGTGGACAGATGAGGCTGAAAATCAGTTTGTAAACATTAAAAAGTTATTAACATCTAGCTCAGTACTGGCGTTTCCCAGATATGATCGCCCCTTTACCCAGACAGTAGACTGTAGGGAGGGGTTCATGACATCAGTACTGACCCAGAGACACGGGGAAAAAATAGGCCTATTGCTTACTATTCCTCCCGATTAGATGAAGTAGCCCAAGCCATGCCACTATGTTTGCAGTCTGTGGTGGCAGCAGCTCAGGCAGTTGAGGACTCGGCATCTGTTGTGCTCTATCATGATTTGACTTTAAAAGTTCCTCATGCCATATCCATACTGTTGTTAGAACATAAGATGGCTTACATGTCACCAGCTAGACATTTGTCTCGTATGATAATTATTTTGAACATGCCTAATTTGACAATAGGATGTTGTACTACTCTGAACCCCTCAACATTAGTTCATATTGCAACAGATGGCAGCCCACATGATTGTGTAACAGAAACTGAGAAGGTTGTCCTACCAAGACCCGATTTGACTTATCTAGCTTTACCTAATGGGGAACTGACTATGTTTGTAGATGGATCATCAAGAAAGAACCATGATGGCACTAATGCGACAGGATATGCTATAGTTACAGACACAGAGGTCTTGGAAGCAGAGCTGTTACCGAGAAACTATTCAGCACAATAAGCAGAAATAGTAGCACTTACCCGTGCGTGTCAGTTAGGGACAGGAAAACGTATTACTATTTACACAGACAGTGCCTATGCATTTAACACAGTACACATATTTGCAGCCCAATGGAGAAGCAGGGGAATGGTAACCACTTCTGGGAAACCTATTACACACGCTCAGTTGATTTTGAATCTATTAGATGCTGTACTTTTGCCAGAAAAGTTAGCTATTTGTAAATGTGAGGCCCACATTAGAGGGACAGATAGTGTCAGTAACAACAACAGAAAAGCAGATGCGGAAACAAAAAAGGAAGGTCTTAATTAAAAAAACATTTTTTATAATAGATAAGTATATTAAATGGGAAGAAGCGGTCCCAACTTACTGGGTGGACACGATTAGGGTAGTTGGTTTACTAGGATCTATCTCTTTAAATAATGGATTACATTTTAGCTGATTAGGTAAACCATATAGAATGCCAGAGTTAGGGAGGCCAGAACAGGTGGACATAGAAGTTGAAGATATACTAACAGAACACATGGTTAACCAAACCTGTATGTCCAAGACTTTGTGTCCAACAGGTGAATTACAGGAGAAGATGATTCACTCAATCCAACCAGGAGACTGGGTGTGGATCCAGTCCCTGAGGAGAAAAGAACTGGAAGCAGCCACGGTGGGAGGGCCCATACAAGTGTTTCTGGTAATAGCCTTTGCGGTGAGAATAGCTGAAAGAGCTACTTGTGTTCATATCACACATTGCGGGAGGGTAAGACACACTGACACTGTCGAACAATCACAGAGTTAGGAGAAGAACCGAATACCAATAAGGTTCGGGGGTTACCTCTCTAACGAAGATTCCCTAACCCGCCCGATCCTCACTGTGTGCGTTCATAGAAGTGAAAGTGTGGGTTGGCCTCTAGCCAGTGATATATTCTCCGGGAGGAGGTGGGGCTTTACAGGGGTACTGGACAGTCTGAGCTGTCTGATTGTGGGAGCCATATTCCTAATACACCATGAACCACTCGAGAAGTCAGAAAGTGGTAACTTGACCCATAGTGTAGAAGATGAGGAGTTTTTATGGCCTAGGTACAAAAGGTCACTCGATCTGGATAAAAAGGAAGTGAGAGTAGAGTTAGGGAAGGATGTCTCAATAGAGTTCTATGCAGACCAAATGGGGTCCCTAACCTCCTGGCAGTCTAGGACTCAGACTTCATGGGGAAGATATCTGTGTAGATCCCGGTGTAACTCATGGAATCAGGTCATAGCTCACACAGAGAGAGAAGGCTATGTCAATCCACACACCCAATATAGAAACAGATGGAGTATAGTGAAGGCCAGGGTTTTTGACTGCAATCCAGAGCAAGGGAAGTGTTGCTTGAAGATAGGAATGACCATTAAAAGCATAAAGAAAGAGGATTTAGGGTTATGGTATGTTGGCCTTGACCAGACCATTGTCAACACTGCGGTACCATTCCGAGTAGTAGAGGTTAGGACAGGAGATAGTTCTACCGCCAACCAGAATACCAGTAGTGCCCCTGATAAAACGGACATTACCCGTGTAGTCATCCAGAGCCAAGGACCGGTGAGGATAGTTCAGATGAAAGATCTTAAGGAAGTGATTGAGGTGGAGACTTGGTTTGGGGATTCCAACCAATGGCTGGAATGGATTCAGTATACAGCTAGATCAGTAGCTAAAGAAGAAGGTTATGCCTGCGCAACAGCCAAACTTCAGTTGACAACCATCCCTTTTCTACTCGATGGAATTAATTTACCAAGGGGAATGGCCTGTATGGTAAAGCTGTTCACGAAGGCAAGGAAGCCAGACAGTTGCACTGATCTGCATTATCTGTATCCTATGTGCCCATTAGATCCAGACTTCCCCCTTTCACAGTCGCAGGAGGAGACTATTATTGTGTGGCTCGACACAACACACACGGATGGAACGTAGGGGAAGTAAGAACATGCAATAGGACAGAGAATGTTACAACTGACGAGACAATGAGGGACCTGACTGGGTGGTTGAGTTCCGAGGACTTTAGTAAGATAAAAAGGCTGAGAGTGGATGTCTGGTGGTTGTGCGGAGGTATGAAGCTGTGGCCAAACCTGCCTGCAAATTGGACTGGTATTTGTGCATTGGTACAGTTAGGCATGCCCTTCACCCGTACACAACACAAAGACCTAGTGCCAGGTGAAAGAGAGGGGAGGAGTGCTCCGTCAGGGTCCTTCGACGATAGAATTTACATTGATAGCATTGGGGTTCCAAGGGGGGTGCCTGATGAGTTTAAAGCTAGGAATCAGATATGGGCTGGATTGGAATCAAGTCTTTTTTGGTGGTCGACTCTCAATAAAAATGTGGATTGGATAAATTACATTTATTATAACCAACAGCGTTTCATCAACTATACCAGAGAGGCAATTCAAGGGTTAGCAGAACAGACAGCTGCGACCACTTTGATGGTATTGCAGAATAGAATAGCTTTGGATATGCTTCTGGCTGAAAAGGGTGGTGTGTGTGTGATGTTCGGATCTGAATGCTGTACTTTCATCCCTGAGAACACAGCTCCAGATGGATCAGTGACCAAGGCCCTGGCCGGTCCAAACAATTTAGCTCAGGAGTTAGCAGAAAATTCCGGGGTGGACACGGCACTCACGGGATGGTTTGATAGTACGTTCGGAAAATGGAAAAAGGTTGTAATCACTGTGTTGTGGGCTGCTTTCACCTGTATGACTGTGTTGATATTATGTGGTTGTTGTTTGGTCCCTTGTGCGAGAGGTCTCATTTCCAGGGCTCTGGAGAGATCGATGACGGAGCAGATGGTGAGATACGGACCGATTCCAAGTTCAGACCAGTGGGATGACAAATACCTACCGCCGAACCTGGCGGAGGATTCATTCAATTACGAGGAGCCCATGTTAGACGAGACCATCTTTAATGTTTAGGAAGACTGTTTCTCTAAATGAAGGTCATAGCAACAATCCTAATTCGAAGAGTTATGACTGGACATAGGCTTAGAACAGTCATTGATAAGTATGTAATGAAAATACATGTACTCGTTTTGTTTGATCTAGTTTGATTTTGTGTGACATTTCTGAATCCAATAAAAATAGATGTGTTATAGTGTATGTGAAATATTTAGCCAATAGGATGGATTGTAATGGAAATAATATGATTAAAGGTTTGACTAAATGATTTCACCCTGAAAAGGTATAACCGAGTGATTATAAGATGAATGTACTAATGTGTGTGTGTCAGAAAAGTTGAAGCTTACTGATTTAGCAATGTAAGCAACCAGACAGCAGACAACTTGTGACCACTGTGAAACTGATAACAGGAAGAAGGTCTCCCCACCCAGGGAGGGGAGAACCTTTAGGCTTGCAGTAGATTATGTAACATGGGGTAGGATATGATAAGCAATGTATGAGATGGAGAAGACTTGTAAATATGCACTGACAGTGTTAAAGAAGAGGAGGGGCATTTGTAAGGGGTATGACATATGGTATGACCAAATGTCAGGTATAAAAGGCTGTGTACATTGTATGATATTCAGAGCTCTCGTAAATAAACATTCTGACCAATTGTAGGCTGGCTCTCCGTCTGCTTCATTCAACCAGAATCTTACACCCTCTGGGGGGCAGACTGAGTAGTTTAATTGAAGTTCGGTTTATGAACATTGGGAACAGAATTCCCATGACAGAAGGTAGAAACTAGGGCCTGTAGGACCTGCCTTGTTGATAGTGTTGTTAAGAAGGTAGAAACTAGGGCCTGTAGGACCTGCCTTGTTGATAGTGTTGTTAACCTCTTATGGCTAGGGGGCAGTATTTTCACGGCTGGATAAAAAACGTACCCGATTTAATCTGATTATTAGTCCTGCCCAGAAACTAGAATATGCATATAATTATTAGCTTTGGAGAGAAAACACTCCACAGTTTCTGAAACTGTTTGAATGGTGTCTGTGAGTATAACAGAACTCCTATGGCAGGCAAAAACCTGAGATGCTTCTGTTCAGGAAGTACCCTGTCTGAACATTTCTTGCCCTTGTTGATTCTCTCTATCTTTTACAAAGGATCTCTGCTCTTACGTGACACTTCGCACGTCTCCAATGAGGTCTCAGAGCCCGGGAAAAACAGGAATGATGTAATTCAAAGCCCTGGCTGAAGCACACGAGAGCAAAAGCTGAGTGGTCACTCAATGGACTAAGCCTTACGCTCGCGACCCGCCCCGCCCCCGGCTTTCGGTTTTTCCCTCAGTATACAGACAGGCAGATTCCCGGTCGGAATATTATCGCTTCTCTACGAGATAAATTGCATAAAAATTGGTTTTAAACAGTGGTTGACATGCTTCGAAGTACGGTAATGGAATATTTAGACATTTTTTGTCATATTTTGCGTCATGCTCGTGGCCGAGATTTAGCGTTGGGATAGTGTCTAGAACGCACGAACAAAACGTCTTGATGGAACATAACGATGGATTATTTGGGACCAAACCTACATTTGTTATTGAAGTAGAAGTCCTGGCAGTGTATTCTGATGAAGAACAAGCAAGGTAAGAACATTTTTCTTATAGGAAATGTGATTTTGGTGAAGGCTAAACTTGCAGGGTGTCTAAATAGCTAGCCCTGTGATGCCGGGCTATGTACTTAGATTATTGCAAAATGTGCTTAATCCGAAAAGCTATTTTAAAATCGGACATATCGAGTGCATAGAGGAGTTCTGTATCTATAATTCTTAAAATAATTGTTATGCTTTTTGTGAACGTTTATCGTGAGTAATTTAGTAAAATCACCGGAAGTGTTCGGTGGGAATGCTAGTTCTGAACGTCACATGCTAATGTAAAAAGCTGGTTTTTGATATAAATATGAACTTGATTGAACAGACATGCATGTATTGTATAACATAATGTCCTAGGTGTGTCATCTGATGAAGATCATAAAAGGTTAGTGCTGCATTTAGCTATGGTTTGGGTTTATGTGACATGATATGCTAGCTTGAAAAATGGGTGTCTGATTATTTCTGGCTGGGTACTCTGCTGACATAATCTAATGTTTTGCTTTCGCTGTAAAGCCTTTTTGAAATTGAAGAGTTTGGTTAGAGAAAGGAGAGTCTTGTCTTTAAATAGCTGTAAAATAGTCATATGTTTGAAAAATGGAAGTTTTCGGATTTTAGAGGAGTTTGAATTTCGCGCCCCGCCCATCATTGGATATTGGAGCAGACTTTCCGCTAGCGGAACGTGTAGATGTAAGAGGTTAAGAAGGTAGAGCAGGGCTTTATTATGGACAGACTTCTCCCCATCTTAGCTACTGTCGTATCAATATGTTTTGTCCATGGCAGTTTACAATCCAGGGTTACTCCAAGCAGTTTAGTCACCTCAACTTGCTCAATTTCCACATTATTCATTACGAGATGAACAGGTGAGCACTACGCGTCTATGAAATGAGAGCATGGACAGTGTGAGGACCGTTAAAACATCTTAGGGCTAAGGGGCAGTTTTCGGCAGTTCGGAGAGTCTGGCAAGCCCAAAGTAAAATGCCTGTTACTCAGGCCCAGAAGCTATGCATATAATTGGTAGATTTGGAAAGAAAACACTCTGACGTTTCCAAAATTGTTAAAATAATGTCTGTGAGTATAACAGAACAGATATGGCAGGCGAAAACCCGAAGAAAATCCAACCAAAAAATAAATAAATAAAATCACAGGCTCATATTTTGTAAAGCTATTGAATACTCCTATGTCCGTCACCCAGATTGCAATTCATAATAGCTTCCACTAGATGTCAACAGTATTTATTCAAGGTTTTGAGGCCTCTATTTTGAAAAATAAATAAATATTTACACTTTCAGTGAGCTGACTGCTTGGGTCACATTAAGTGTTTTTAGCGCGATGGAGAGGGTGCAAACTTGCGAATTTGGCGTTCCTATTGAACACAGTACTTTCCGTATGAAATATTATAGTTTATTTACATTTTAGACAACCTGAGGATGATATAGACACGTTGTTTGACTTGTTTGGATGAAGTTTACTGGTAGCTTTTAGAACTTCTTTGTCTGCATGTTGAAGGAGTGGATTTCTGAAGTCATGGTGCCTGCTAAACAGACTATTTTGGGATATAAAGAAGGACTTTATCGAACAAAACGACCATTCATTGTGTAGCTGGGACCCTTGGGATTGCAAACAGAGGAAGATCTTCAAAGGTAAGTGATTTATTTTATCGCTATTTGGGATTCTGTGACACCTGTGCTTGTTTTGAAAATATGTTGTTGTGGGGTGCTGTCCTCAGATAATCGAAAGCTATGCTTTCACCATAAAGCCTTCTTGAAATCTGACAACGCAGTTCGATTGCCAAGATTCTAAGCTTTTAAATGATGTATGACACTTGTATTTTCATGAATGTTTAATATATTTCTATTTTGAATTTGGCGCTCTGCAATTTCACCGGATGTTGTCGTAGGTGTTTCGCTAGCGGTCCGCGAGCCCTAAGAGTTATTAAAACCACTGATTTAGTTAAAACTAGTTCCATCAGAGCCCTTACAAAACCTTTTACAACTGATTCATCACTGTCATACCTTATAGGGTCCAGAGTTTTCCTGGTTAGGTCAACAGATAAGGACAAACTCTGGGCCCCAGGGCAAAAAAATTGCCCCCCCCCCCACTCTGGGACCTATGGTTGCCACCAGTCTGCTTGCCGTTCTCAGTTATCGTCAGGTACTGTATGTGGATGATCAGGGCTTTATTCAGAATAAGTTTCTTGGGCTACTTTGATTTGCCAAGTGGGCGAGATGTGAATTCTGTGTTTATCTTCATGGACAAACTTGTTGTTCAAACCTACGATGGCTCAGCTTCAAGGGAACGTATCTGCTATTTGTATTTCCAGCTGAGTCCCCTCCTGTTCCATGATTTAACAAGTGATGACCACTCAACTACCATTGTCAACCACCTCCTCACATGAACTGGAAGCCACGTCTCATGTGGCCCACTCATCCACTGGCACATTGAATGTTTCCTCTCCAAGAACGGTGAGGGAACCCTGTCAATTTTTCTCTCATTACTTTATGTAGAGTCAATCACAATCACAATCACATTATTACACGTCTATGATTTTACTCCTTGCTTGAACTAACTCATTCTTAGCTCTTTTGTCTCACTGTGTAGTGTTTTTGTGTTATTGTCTTCCCAGTCAAATCCTGTCCTGCACTGGTCAAGCCTCTGAACACCTCAACTCATGCCTCATACCCTCATTCAATCACTGCTGTGATCCCTTCCCAAAATGGTGTAAGTAGCCCTCTCATTCCTATTCCCCATAATATTGTGCTATAAGTGTCTTTATTAAATGTTTTAGGTTAAAATAATTACTCTTTGACGATTTTTGAAACACATTTTTGACATCTCTGTGCGTTCTGCTCCTATAATGTGGGTCTCCCATCCTCCACAACAATAGAAATGTCTAATAACGTCTAATACAATTCATCATTAATAATTCTGCAAGTTTTCTGTGTTCAGAAGCCTGATTCTACTCACTGTGGTAGTGTGGAAGTGTTGAGCTGTATTATTTGGCCTGTGGTCCTGTTGTCCCCAGTCCCAGTGGTGAAGATAATGTCTTAATTGAGCTTCTTGTCTGTGACTGAGATACGTAATCTGCACATTTACTAAAACGTCAGCTCTCATCTCTCCCAATGTTCTCAATGTCAAACCATGAAGGCCGGGTAGTTTTTTTTCATGATTGCAACCCAGGTCGTTTAAGTCGGCTGGCCATTGCTACATATTCGTCGCCAGACCCACTGGCTCCAGGTCATCTACAAGTCTATGCTAGGTAAAGCTCCGCCTTATCTCAGCTCACTGGTCACGATAACAACACCCACCCGTAGCACGGGCTCCAGCAGGTACATCTCACTGGTCATCCCCAAAGCCAACACCTCCTTTGGTCGCCTTTTCTGCTCTTCTGCACACCAGTATCTCTGCTTACACATCATCATCTGCTCATCTATCACTCCAGTGTTAATCTGATAAATTGTGATTACTTTGCTACTACGGCCTATTTATTGTCTTACCTCCTCATGCCATTTGCACACACTGTATATAGACTTTCTTTTTTCTTTTGTGTTGACTGTACGCTTGTTTATTCCATGTAACTCTATGTTGTTGTTTCTGTCGCACTGCTTTGCTTTATCTTAGCCAGGTCGCAGATGTAAATGAGAACTTGTTCTCAACTGAACTACCTGGTTAAATAAAGGTGAAATAATAAAAATAAAAAGATCCTAGATCATAATGAATCAGATTATATGGAGAGGGGGGACCTGATCCTAGATCATAATGAATCAGATTACATGGAGAGGGGGGACCTGATCCTATATCATAATGAATCAGATTACATGGAGAGGGGGGACCTGATCCTTATACTAGATCATAATGAATCAGATTACATGGAGAAGGGGGACCTGATCCTAGATCATAATGAATCAGATTACATGGAGAGGGGGGACCTGATCCTAGATCATAATGAATCAGATTACATGGAGAGGAGGGACCTGATCCTAGATCATAATGAATAAGATTACATGGAGAGGGGGGACCTGATCCTAGATCATAATGAATCAGATTACATGGAGAGGGGGGACCTGATCCTAGATCATAATGAATCAGATTACATGGAGAACCTGATATATATACTATTTTTTAATATTTAATATGCCATAAACTATTGTTCAGTCTGGTCAGTTGGTGAGGGTAGACTTGGAGTCTGCTTACCTGACATGGAGGAAGACCCCCTCCTCTCCCCTACCTTCCCTATACCCCCCTCCTCTCCCCTACCTTCCCTATACCCCTCCTCTCCCCTACCTTCTCTATGTCCCCCCTCTCCCCTCTCCCCTACCTTCCCTATACCCCCCCTCCTCTCCCCTACCTTCCCTATATCCCCTCCTCTCCCCTACCTTCCCTATGTCCCCCCTCTCCCCTCTCCCCTGCCTTCCCTATACCCCCCTCCTCTCCCCTACCTTCCCTATCCCCCCCTCCTCTCCCCTACCTTCCCTATACCCCCCCTCCTCTCCCCTACCTTCCCTATACCCCCTCCTCTCCCCTACCTTCCCTATACCCCCCCTATTATGTTGGACCATCATGTTTATTTGTTTGAATCTTGTCGTTGTTTGTGATCAGGTTAGATGAGAATGACTCCTCAACCCAAGAGGCCCTGGAGCTGCTGTGATCAGGTTAGAAGAGAATGACTCCTCAACCCAAGAGGCCCTGGAGCAGCTGCGATCAGGTTAAAAGAGAATGACTCCTCAACCCAAGAGGCCCTGGAGCAGCTGTGAGAGAGTAGCAGTGTGGAAGCATTTGGGAACATTTAAAGAAGGTGTCAAGTCCTGACCAGTATAAGGGTTATTTGTGTTTGTAGTTTGGTCAGGACATGGCAGAGGGTATTTGTTTTATGTGGTTCGGGGTAGTGGTTTGCTTAGAAGGGTGTTTGATTTATTATTTCCGGGTTTTGGGTTATGTTCTATGTTTTTTGTATTTCTATGTTCTCTCTAGTTTAGTATTTCTATGTTAGGTATTTGGGTGTTGGACTCTCAATTGGAGGCAGGTGTTTGTAATTGCCTTTGATTGAGAGTCCTATATATTGGTATGTGTTATGTTTGTGTTTTGTGGGAGATTGTTCTGTGTGCCTTGTGCCTTACCAGACTGTTATTCGTTGTTGTGTCTTTTTGGTGTATGTGTTTATTTTTGGTTCACCTTCTTTGCCAATTAAATAAAAAAAGATTAGTGCACATTTCCCCGCTGCGTCTTGGTCCGCATTATCCGACGGCAACCGTTACGGAAGGTTCCTGGCAAAGAGGATTGACTGTTACGTAAAAGGTCAGAGCCACTGAGTGGACACAATATTAAGGATACCTTCCTAATATTGAGTTACGCCTGGTCAGTTTGTCATGTAAAGAAATGTGTCCTTAATGTTTTGTGTAAATTACATAATAATTATAATAATTATACATTTATGGATTGTTTTATGTAGCCTATTGTTGCCATCTACCCACCTGGGGACTGAAGGTTATGAGAGAACCCCCACATCACTAGCTTCTCTTTATTCAACCTGCCATCTCCCCACCTGGGGACTGAGGGTTATGAGAGAACCCCCACATCACTAGCTTCTCTTTATTCAACCTGCCATCTACCCACCTGGGGACTGAGGGTTATGAGAGAACCCCCACATCACTAGCTTCTCTTTATTCAACCTGCCATCTACCCACCTGGGGACTGAGGGTTATGAGAGAACCCCCACATCACTAGCTTCTCTTTATTCAACCTGCCATCTACCCACCTGGGGACTGAGGGTTATGAGAGAACCCCCACATCACTAGCTTCTCTTTATTCAACCTGCCATCTACCCACCTGGGGACTGAGGGTTATGAGAGAACCCCCACATCACTAGCTTCTCTTTATTCAACCTGCCATCTACCCACCTGGGGACTGAGGGTTATGACAGAACCCCCACATCACTAGCTTCTCTTTATTCAACCTGCCATCTACCCACCTGGGGACTGAGGGTTATGAGAGAACCCCCACATCACTAGCTTCTCTTTATTCAACCTGCCATCTACCCACCTGGGGACTGAGGGTTATGAGAGAACCCCCACATCACTAGCTTCTCTTTATTCAACCTGCCATCTACCCACCTGGGGACTGAGGGTTATGAGAGAACCCCCACATCACTAGCTTCTCTTTATTCAACCTGCCATCTACCCACCTGGGGACTGAGGGTTATGAGAGAACCCCCACATCACTAGCTTCTCTTTATTCAACCTGCCATCTACCCACCTGGGGACTGAGGGTTATGAGAGAACCCCCACATCACTAGCTTCTCTATATTCAACCTGCCATCTACCCACCTGGGGACTGAGGGTTATGAGAGAACCCCCACATCACTAGCTTCTCTTTATACAACCTGCCATCTACCCACCTGGGGACTGAGGGTTATGAGAGAGCCCCCACATCACTAGCTTGCATGTTCTGCAGCCTTGTAAAGATAAGGAGGGGACGACTGGGAGGCAGGTTGGCATTTATTGTCATGAATCTTGTTCTAGAGGCAGGTTGGCATTTATTGTCATGAATCTTGCCCTGGAGGCAGTTCAGCAAAGTATTCCCTAGCTGGCACAGGCACAGGCACAAAGTAATACAATCAGATTTTAATCCTAACCTCAACCCTAACCACACTGCTAATCCTTCCCTTAAATTAAGACCATAAAACAACATTATTTTCCACAGCCAATTCTGACTTTGCAGCTGACATATCTAGAGGAAATCGCACAGTTCTGCCTCCAGGTCAAGATTCATGACAAATGTCAACATGAGACAGGAAGAAGTAATGTAAAAATCAATAACGAAATTGTTTTCACAATTAACATGCTTTTTCTTGTTTCAAGTATGTTTTATTATGAAAAGTACAATATAACCATGTATACTTGTACAACTATGGAGCATATGTCCACATATAATTGTACAATTTGTTTTTCAAACATAAAGGACAAGAAATGATCACATTGGTATTTTAACGGTGTTATTGTAAGAGTTTAAATGTTTAAACAGAGGATACATCTAAAACAGGATAAAACAAGTGCAGTATGTTGTGAGAATGTTACTTTAACGTCGACTCATAACGTCACACTATAACTTCATGGGAGTCTTGTGGAAAGACTGCATGTTGTTTTGGGTGGATTGAGTGACGTCTTCATCAACATTCTGCAGAATATTCCGGTAATATTTTCACCTCTTGTCGGCTGCAGACATTCATAAGGAGTTCCAGTAGTTTATTTGCCATTTGCAGGTATTATAAGTAATACATACATTGTAATTACTTGTTGGATCTCTCACATACAGGACAGTACATACCAGAGGAGGCTGCTGAGGGGAGGACGGCTCATAATAATGTCTGGAACAGAGTGAATGAAATGGAACACATGGAAACCACGTGTTTGATACCATTCCACTTATTCCACTCCAGCCATTACAAGCCTGTCCTCCCTAAATAAGAACCACCAACCTCCTGTGGTACAAACACAAACAGTAAAATATATCATAAAACATGCAAAGTGGTAAAAGATCAGAAAATATTACAAGCCTGTCATGTGTGTGTGTCCAGTGTGTGTCAGTGTGTGTGAGTGTGTGTGTGTGTGTCAGTGTGTGTGTGTGTGTGTCAGTGTTTATGTGTGTCAGTGTTTATGTGTGTTCAGTGTGTGTGTGTGTGTGTGTGTGTGTCAGTGTGTGTGTGTGTGTGTGTGTTCAGAGTGTGTGTGTGTTTCAGTGTGTGAGTATGTGCCCAGTGTGTGTGTGTTCAGTGTGTGTGTGTGTTCAGTGTGTTCAGTGTGTGTGTGTGTGTGTGTCCAGTGTGTGTGTGTGTGTCCAGTGTGTGTGTGTCCATTGTGTGTGTTTGTGTGTCCAGTGTCTGTGTGAGTATGTGCCCAGTGTGTGTGTGTGTTCAGTGTGTGTGTGTGTGTGTGTCCAGTGTGTGTTTCAGTGCAGTGTGTGAGTATGTGCCCAGTGTGTGTGTGTATGTGTTCAGTGTGTGTGTGTGTGTCCAGTGTGTGTGTGTGTGTGTGTGTGTGTGTGTTTCAGTGTGTGAGTATGTGCCCAGTGTGTGTGTGTGTTCAGTGTGTGTGTGTGTTCAGTGTGTGTGTCCAGTGTGTGTGTGTGTGTGTGTGTCCATTGTGTGTGTTTGTGTGTCCAGTGTCTGTGTCAAGTGTGTGTCCATTGTGTGTGTGTGTGTGTGTGTGTGTGAGTATGTGCCCAGTGTGTGTGTGTGGGTGTTCAGTGTGTGTGTGTGTGTCCAGTGTGTGTTTCAGTGCAGTGTGTGAGTATGTGCCCAGTGTGTGTGTGTGTGTGTTCAGTGTGTGTGTGTGTGTCCAGTGTGTGTGTCCAGTGTGTGTGTCCAGTGTGTGTGTCCAGTTTGTGTCCGTGTGTGTGTCCATTTTGTGTGTGTGTGTGTCCATTTTGTGTGTCCAATTTGTTTCCATTGTGTGTGTGTGTGTTGAGTGTGTGTATATCCATTATGTGTGTGTCCAGTGTGTGTGTGTGTGTTGAGTGTGTGTGTGTTCAGTGTGTGTTTGTGTGTGTCCAGTTTGTGTCCAGTGTGTGTCCGTCCAGTGTGTGCGTGTGTGTGCCTGTGTCCAGTGTGTGTGTGCGTGTGTGCCCAGTGTGTGTGTGTGTGTGTTCAGTGTGTGTGTGTGTTCAGTGTGTGTTTGTGTGTGTCCAGTTTGTGTCCAGTGTGTGTGTCCGTCCAGTGTGTGCGTGTGTGTCCAGTGTGTGTGTGTGTGTGTGTGTGTGTGTGTGTGTGTGTGTGTGTGTGTGTGCCTGTGTCCAGTGTGTGTGTGCGTGTGTCTGTGTCCAGTTTGTGTCCAGTGTGCGTGTCCAGTTTGTGTCCAGTGTGTGTGTGTGTGTGTGTGTCCAGTTATTATTTCAGGGACACTGAGGATTCATCATAAACCCTAAACCCTGGATAGAGGGACTCAGTGAATGTGGAGTTGATTGTGATCAGGTGGGTCAGTGTGTCAGAGGAGGCTCTATAGAAGGACAGAGTGCCGGCTGACCAGTCCAGATACACTCCTACTCTGTGGGAGCTGGAGGAGGGGACGTCTATGGTAGTGGGATTCTTATTGTGCCTGGCAATGTATCTGTTGTCATAGCAGAACAGACTCCAGGACATGTCATTGTATCCAAGACAACAGTCCTTAACCCTTCCTCTCCTGCTGATTCCTTTATATGTCACTCCTATAACAGCTTCTCTCCCACTCCACTCTACCTCCCAGTAACAGCGCCCAGTCAGACCCTCTCTACACAGCACCTGGACACAGTCCTCAAATCTCTCTGGGTGATCAGGATACGGCTGCTTCTCTCTCCTCCATGTCACCTTTCTGTTCTCCTCAGACAAAGAGAGGTGTCTGTTTACTGTGTTTAGGTCCAGTGTGAGATCACAGACATCTGATGGATGAAACCAGACACAATATTAGAAATCATCATCATTCACATTAGAATGTTAACTCACTTTTCACTAATTCATTTAATGTAGATGTTTCTAGGTATCAAAAGGAGAAGTTAAGGTAACTTGAGACTTGTTGAACGATCGCATGTTATACTGTATGGTAATATAATACACACTTATTCACATTAATTACACACACACACACACACACACACACACACACAGTCAAAGCAACTCTTTGTAAACTTTGGTGTCCCTGATTTCTGCTTCTGTAGAACTACAGATGATATTTAATATGACCAAGTCAGTAATGATGGTCGTCTTTGACTTAACTTGAATTAAGACTTATTCTTAGTCATATTCTTCACAGCAGTCAACACTCACATTTTCTAAGTCCAGGTTTTATTGTGTTCTCTCCACCATGTTCCACACTGTAGCGGTAAGCAGAAGAACAGACAGTCATTGAGGGATACACCTGAACACACACACACACACACACACAAACACACACACACACACACACACACACACACACTGGAGACACACAATGGAGACACACACACCCACACAATGGACACACACACAATGGACACACACACATACTGGACACACACACACATACACAATGGAAACACACACAATGGACACACACACAATGGACGGACACACACACACACTGGACACACACACACACACACACACACACACTGGACACACACAATGGGAACACACACACTGTACACACACACACAGGACACACACACTGGACACACACACACAATGGAAACACACACAATGGACGCGCACACACACACTGGACACAATGGAAACACACACAGTACACACACTGGACATGCACACACACACACTGGACATGCACACACACACACACACACTGGACATGCACACACACACACACACACTGGACATGCACAAACACACACAGGACACACACACACACAATGGACACACACACACACACAATGGACACACACACACACACAATGGACACACACACACTGGACACACACACACTGGACACACACACAATGGACACACACACACAATGGACACACACACACAATGGACACACACAATGGGGACACACACAATGGACACACACACACAATGGACACACACAATGGACACACACACACACAATGGACACACACACACACAATGGACACACACACACACACACACAATGGACACACACACACAATGGACACACACAAACAATGGAAACACAAACAATGTGTGTGTGTGCGTCTAAAGTTTGTTTGTGTGTGTGTGTGTGTGTCTCCAGTGTGTGTGTGTGTCCAGTGTGTGTTTGTCCAGTGCGTGTGTGTGTGTGTCCAGTGTGTGTGTGTGTCTCCAGTGTGTGTGTGTGTGTGTGTGTCCAGTGTGTGTGTCTCCAGTGTGTGTGTGTGTGTGTGTGTCCAGTGTGTGTGTGTATGTCATTGAGAGATTGCCACTGGACCAACACAAAAAAGGACACATACACACACTGGAGATACACACATACAGGAAACACACACAGACAGTGGACACACACACACAGTCAGCATATAACGTTGTCCAAGTGGTGGTCAGAATGTTTGTCCTAACTAGCCTGAAAAGTCAAACATGTCTGATATGAACATTGACATAAACCCTCCACATACTTGAGTTTCTCCAGTCTGCAGTGTGGATCCTCCAGTCCAGCAGAGAGCAGTCTGACTCCTGAGTCTCCTGGGTGATTGTAGCTCAGGTCCAGCTCTCTCAGGTGTGTTGGGTTTGACCTCAGAGCTGAGACCAGAAAAGCACAGCCTTCCTCTGTGACTAGACAGCCTGACAGCCTGCAAAGAGTCAAATCATATTAAAATCACACTGCTATTCTTTGGTGGTGAAAATAGTGGCAGCATATTTGTTTCTACATTTTCAGAAATCAGTGTCCTGAAACCTGCCAAATCTATTCAGAAATTAATTAATCTTTATTTTAAATGATCATATTACTTGTAGAGAAATATGTACAGTACAAATATTTGAGTAGACTGACCAGACCAGTTTAAAAGCAGTATCAGTCAAAAGACAGACAGTGAGGTATCAGATTTAGACTGTATTGAGTATACAGTCCACACCATATCTATTTTGACAGTGAAGATAACATTTTAAATGTGGCTCTAAACTCCAACATTTTGGATTTCAGATCAAATGTTTCATATGAGGTGACAGTATATAATGTCACCTTTTATATGAGGATATTTTCATAAATTTATGTTTCACCATTTAGAAAAATAAAAGCACTTTATGCATCTAGTCCCCCTATTTAAAGAAGTCATAAGTATTCTGACCAATTCACTCATAGTGTATTAAAGCAGTCAAAAGATTAGTGTTTGGTTGTAAACTAGTTGGTCACATTTGCAGTTTGTTTTGCCCAATAATAAAATGGTGGATGATGACTGGATAATTTTCTGTCTAAGTGAGTAGATAACATGTTTCTAAACACTACTAAATGAACCCTGATGATAACATGATTAATACAAATCATGAATGAATCATGAATAATAATGAGAGAGAAAGTTAGAGGCTACAACAAAACATGATAACCTCTCACCATTACCAATAACAGAGGTTACAACAAAACATGCTAACCTCTCACCATTACCAATAACAGAGGCTACAACAAAACATGCTAACCTCTCACCATTACCAATAACAGAGACTACAACAAAACATGCTAACCTCTCACCATTACCAATAACAGAGGCTACAACAAAACATGCTAACCTCTCACCATTACCAATAACAGAGGCTACAACAAAACATGCTAACCTCTCACCATTACCAATAACAGAGGATACAACAAAACATGCTAACCTCTCACCATTACCAATAACAGAGGCTACAACAAAACATGCTAACCTCTCACCATTACCAATTACAGAGGCTACAACAAAACATGCTAACCTCTCACCATTACCAATAACAGAGGCTACAACAAAACATGCTAACCTCTCACCATTACCAATAACAGAGGATACAACAAAACATGCTAACCTATCACCATTACCAATAACAGAGGCTACAACAAAACATGCTAACCTCTCACCATTATCAATAACAGAGGCTACAACAAAACATGCTAACCTCTTACCATTACCAATAACAGAGGTTACAACAAAACATGCTAACCTCTCACCATTACCAATAACAGAGGTTACAACAAAACATGCTAACCTCTCACCATTACCAATAACAGAGGTTACAACAAAACATGCTAACCTCTCACCATTACCAATAAGAGGCTACAACAAAACAAGCTAACCTCTCACCATTACCAATAACAGAGACTACAACAAAACATGCTAACCTCTCACCATTACCAATAACAGAGGGGATATGATCCTTGTGACTCTGTAACTTTCTCATTCATCATCATTCTCAATTCATTCTTATTCTTACTGACAATACAAGTAAAGTGACTCCAAAATGACAGGACATTATTCACCAATCAGTTTCTATTAGGAAAAACATAATCCAAAACACAACCAAGACAAACTACAAATGCATTCAACAAGTTAGTAGAATCACAAGCTTGATGTAATCACTGCAGGCATGGAACATGGGACTAAATACTAAACTTATGACTACTTTAATACAATATAAGTGAATTTGTCCAAATAATTAAGACTTCTTCAAATGGTACAACTACAGTGCCTTGCAAAAGTATTCATCCCCCTTGGCGTTTTTACCATTTTGTTGCATTACAACATGTAATTTAAATTGATTTTATTTGGATTTCATGTAATGGACAAACACAAAATAGTCCAAATTGGTCAAGAGAAATAAATAAAAATGACTTGTTTAAAAAATAAATTTAAAAACAGAAAAGTTGTGCGTGCATATGTATTCACCCCCTTTGCTATGAAGCCCATAAATAATATCTGGTGCAACCAATTACCTTCAGAAGTCACATCATTAGTTAAATAAACTCCACATGTGTGCAATCTAAGTGTCACATGATCTGTCACATGATCTCAGTATATATACACCTGTTCTGAAAGGCCCCAGAGTCTACAACACCACTAAGCAAGGGGCACCATCAAGCAAGCGGCACCATGAAGACCAAGGAGCTCTCCAAACAGGTCAGGGACAGAGTTGTGGAGAAGTACAGATCAGAGTTGGGTTATAAAAAAATATCTGAAACTTTTAACATCCCACGGAGCACCATTAAATCCGTTATTAAAAAATGGAAAGAATATGGCACCAAAACAAACCTGCCAAGAGAGGGCCGCCCACCAAAACTCACAGACCAGGCAAGGAGGGCATTAATCAGAGAGGCAACAAAGAGACCAAAGATAACCCTGAAGGAGCTGCAAAGCTCCACAGCGGAGATTGGAGTATCTGTCCATGGGACCACTTTAAGCCGTACACTCCACAGAGCTGGGCTTTACGGAAGAGTGGCCAGAAAAAAGACGTTGCTTGAAGAAAAAAAATAAGCAAACATGTTTGGTGTTCACCAAAAGGCATGTGGCAGACTCCCCAAACATATGGAAGAAGGTACTCTGGTTAGATGAGACTCAAATTTAGCTTTTTGGCCATCAAGGAAAACGCTATGTCTGGTGCAAACCCAACACCTCCCATCACCCCGAGAACCTCATCCCCACAGTGAAGCATGGTGGTGGCAGCATCATGCTGTGGGTTTGTTTTTCATCGGCAGGGACTGGGAAACTATTCAGAATTGAAAGAATGATGGATGGTGCTAAATACAGGGAAATCCTTGAGGGAACCCTGTTTCAGTCTTCCAGAGATTTGAGACTGCTAAAGCAACACTCGAGTGGTTTAAGGGTACAAATGTAACTGTTTTATAATGGCCTAGTCAAAGCCCAGACCTCAATCCAATTGAGAATCTGTGGTATGACTTACAGATTGCTGTACACCAGCGGAACCCATCCAACTTGAAGGAGCTGGAGCAGTTTTGCCTTGAAAAATGGGCGAAAATCCCAGTGGCTAGATGTGCCAAGCTTATAGAGACATTCCCCAAGAGACTAGCAGCTGTAATAGCTGCAAAAGGTGGCTATACAAAGTATTGTCTTTGGGGGAGTGAATAGTTAAGCACGGTCAAGTTCTTTTTTTTCTAATTTCTTGTTTGTTTCACAATTAAAATATTTTGCATCTTCAAAGTGGCAGACATGTTTTGTAAATCAAATGATACAACCCCCCCAAAAATCTATTTTAATTCCAGGTTGTAAGGCAACAAAAAAGGAAAAATGCCATGGGGGTGAATACTTTTGCAAGCCACTGTACATACATAAAATGGGAGAACTAGATACATAAAATGGGAGAACTAGATACATAAAATACTTTTGCAAGCCACTGTACAGACATAAAATGGGAGAACTAGATACATAAAATGGGAGAACTAGATACATAAAATGGGAGAACTAGATACATAAAATGGGAGAACTAGATACATAAAATGGGAGAACTAGATACATAAAATGGGAGAACTAGATACATAAAATGGGAGAACTAGATACATAAAATGCTTTCATTTCTAAATGGTAAAACAGATACTAATAGTCTCTAATAAAAGGAGACATTCTGTTCTGTCAACTAATATGAAACATTTGATCTCAAATCCAAAATGCTGGAGCAGAGCACCAAATGTAAAACTGTAAGCTTCACTGTCCAAACACATATGGTGTGGACTATGTGTGCCTGGTAAACACATGTGGATCTGGTGAACAGTTATCACTTGTGGACCAACTACAGAAATACTGACCTCAGAGTCTCCAGTTTACAGTGGGGATTCCCCAGTACAGCAGAGAGCAGCTCCACTCCTGAATCCTTCAGGTCATTGTTACTCAGGTCCAGCTCTCTCAGGTGTGAGGGGTTTGACCTCAGAGCTGAGACCAGAGAAGCACAGCCTTCCTCTGTGACTCCACAGCCTGACAGCCTGACAAAGAGATCATCATGACTTCACAAACACACTGTTAATTTAACACCAGTAGTGTAGAAGGTCAACGGTAGATGCATTTGGTTTATTCTCTCAAACAACAAATAGATTCATCTTCCGTCTCCTAGAATTGTATGGTCATATTGTTATACTATTGTCAAAATCAATGCATTTTTTCAATATGTTTTTCAATATAATATTATATGCATATTATAATACATATTTTTCCTAAACTGAATATTTCTGCCTAATAATTAGTTCTTATATGTCATTGTATGTACTCACAGAACAGCTCTAGAGGCTTTGACCACTGGCAGCAGCCTCAGAAGACCTTCCTCTGATCTGGAGTATTTCTTCAGGTCAAACACATCCAGCTCCTTTTCTGAAGTCAGCAACACAAAGACCAGAGCTGACCACTGTGCAGGTGACAGGTTGGGTTCTGAGAGACTTCCTGATCTCAGGTAGAATTGGATCTCCTCCACTAGAGAATGGTCATTCAGTTCATTCAGACAGTGGAACAGATTGATGCACCTCTCTGGAGAGGGATTCTCCCTGATCTTCTCCTTGATGTACTTGACTGTTTCTTCATGGCTCTGTGAGCTGCTTCTTGTCTTCTTCAGTAGACCTCGTAAGAGCTTCTGATTGGACTCCAGTGAGAGGCCCAGAAGGAAGCGGAGGAACAGGTCCAGGTTTCCCATCTCACTTTGTAAGGCTTTATCCACAGCACTCTTGTAGAAAGAAACTTCAGGTATGTCTCTGAACAGCGCAAAAACGTTCCTGGACGTTGATTGTGGTTGGTCCATTAGATTCTCATTGTTGTTGATGAATGAGAGGAACACATATACAGCAGCCAGAAACTCCTGAATGCTCAGATGAACGAAGCAGTACACCTTGTCTTGGTACAGAACACATTCCTCTTTAAAGATCTGTGTGCACAATCCTGAGTACACAGAGGCTTCATTGACATCAATGCCAGCCTCTTTCAGGTCTTTTTCATAGAAAATCAGATTGCCCTTCACAAGCTGTTGAAAAGCCAGTTTTCCCAGTGACAGAATGCTCTTTTTATTCCAGTGTGGACCTGTCTCTTCTTTCCCAAGATACTTTTCATTCTTCTGTTTGGTATGAAACACCACAAGGTGTGTGTACATCTCAGTCAGAGTCTTGGGCATATCTTCTCTCTTATGTTTCAGCATGTGTTCGAGGACTGTTGCAGAAATCCAACAGAAGACTGGAATGTGGCACATGATGTGGAGGCTCCTTGATGTCTTTATGTGTGAGATGATTCTGTTGGCCAGGTCCTCATCCCTGAATCTCTTCCTGAAGTACTCCTCCTTCTGTGGGTCATTGAACCCTCGTACCTCTGTTACCTGGTCAACACACCCTGAAGGGATCTTATTGGCTGCTGCATGTCGGGTAGTTATCCAGAGGAAAGCAGAGGGAAGCAGATTTCCCTCGATGAGATTTGTCAGCAGAACATCCACTGAGGTTGACTCTGTGATGTCACAACAGATCTTGTTCTTCTGGAAGTCTAGGGGCAGTCGGCACTCATCCAGACCATCAAAGATGAACAGAACTTTGTACTTGTCGTAATTGGAGATTCTTGATTGTTTGATTTCCATTGAGAAGTGATTGAGAAGTTCAATCAAAGTGTGTTTGTCCCCTTTCATCAAATTCAGCTCCCGGAAAGGGAATGAAAACACAAATTGAACATCCTGATTTGCTTTTCCTTCAGCCCAGTCCAGAATGAACTTCTGCACAGAGACTGTTTTTCCAATGCCAGCGACTCCCTTTGTCAGCACAGTTCTGATAAGTTTGTCTTGTCCAGTTAAGGGTTTGAAGATGTCGTTACATTTGATTGCAGTCTCTGGTCTTGCTTGTTTCCTGGTTGTTGTCTCAATCTGTCTCAGCTCATGTTCATTATTGACCTCTCCTGTTCCACCCTCTGTTATGTAGAGCTCTGTGTAGATCTTATTGAGAAGTGTTGGGTTTCCTTGTTTAGCGATCCCCTCAAATACACATTGAAACTTCTTCTTTAGATTAGATTTGAGTTCATGTTGGCAAATCACAGCAAGCTCATCTGAATGAAGAAATAACACAGAGGATATTAATATTACGTTTGTTTTAATGCCTTGTCATGACGTTGGCCTGTGGGTAAGGTTTATGACCCCCCCCATAAATACCTTTCTCCCTTCCCCTCTCTTTCTGACCCTACTGAAGGACTGCTGTCCTGAAGGACTGCTGTCCTGTTAACCTGTTGGGGCTAGGGGGCAGTATTTTCACGGCTGGATAAATAAACGTACCCGATTTAATCTGGTTACTAATCCTACCCAGTAACTAGAATATGCATATACTTATTATATATGGATAGAAAACACCCTAAAGTTTCTAAAACTGTTTGAATGGTGTCTGTGAGTATAACAGAACTCATTTGGCAGGCAAAACCCTGAGACAGATTCTGACAGGAAGTGGATACCTGATGTGTTGAATTGCCTTTAAGCCTATGCCATTGAAACACACAGGGGCTGATTAATGTTTTGGCACTTCCTATTGCTTCCACTAGATGTCACCAGCCTTTACAAAGTGTTTTGAGTCTTCTACTGTGAGATCTGACCGAACAAGAGCCATGGAACGGTGATGGCCCATTAGACACCTGGCGTGCGAGTTCATGTTGGGTACTCTCGTTCCAATACGTTTTAAAAGAGAACGCAATCGTCCGCCTTGAATTTTATTTATTATAATTTTATTTTATTCATGTTCTGGTTAAAAAAGGCACTAATGATTTATGCTATACAACGTTTGACATGTTTGAACGAACGTAAATATATTTTTTCCGTTCGTGAAGTGAAGTGAAGTCCGGCTGGCTTAGATCATGTGCTAACAACACGGAGCTTTTTGGACATAAATGATGAGCTTTTTTGAACAAAACTACATTCGTTATGGACCTGGGATACCTGGAAGTGACATCTGATGAAGAGAATCAAAGGTAATGGATTATTTACATAGTATTTTCGATTTTAGATCTCTCCAACATGGCGGTTAGTCTGTATCGCAAAGCGTATTTTTCTGGGCGCAGTGCTCAGATTATTGCAAAGTGTGATTTCCCAGTAAGGTTATTTTTAAATCTGGCAAGTCGATTGCGTTCAAGAGATGTAAATCTATAATTCTTTGAATGACAATATAATATTTTACCAATGTTTTCTAATATTAATTATTTAATTTGTTGTGCTGACTTGACTGCCGGTTATTGGAGGGAAACGATTTCCTGAACATCAACGCCATAGTAAAACGCTGTTTTTGGATATAAATATGAACTTGATAGAACTAAAAATGCATGCATTGTCTAACATAATGTCCTAGGAGTGTCATCTGATGGAGATTGTAAAAGGTTAGTGCATAATTTTAGCTGATTGTATGGTTTTGGTGACGCCTGTCTTTGAATTGACAATACATTACACACAGCTATTGTCAATGTACTCTCCTAACATAACCTAACTTTATGCTTTCGCCGTAAAACCTTTTTGAAATCGGACGACGTGGTTAGATTAAGGAGATGTTTATCTTTCAAAGGGTGTAAGATAGTTGTATGTTTAAAAAATTTGAATTTTGACATTTATTTGGTTTCAAATTTGCCGCTCTTGAAATGCACCTGCTGTTGATAGGGTGCACCACGGGGGGCACGCTAGCGTCCCACATAGCCCCAAGAGGTGAAATATAGAGAGTCTGGGAACATCAAACAAATGGGGAAAGGAACCATATTTTGGTAATAAAACCAGTTGGAAATATGCTTTGGAACGTAATGAGTATGGATGTCAGTTCGGATGTCATCTGAGACATTATGACTGATGACAGGACGACATAAACTGTACCTGGGAAAGTATACACCCTCTAGTTATCAGAGTCACATGGAATTGTTATGCAATTGAAATGTTTGATATTGAAATTGTTTGTTAGGAGATTAAATGTAATTTTAGCTTCCAAATGAGAGAATTGGGTTTTCATAAGGAAAGTGCCCTGCTTGATCAGTGGCCCACCCCTGTGAAGAGACAGGGGTTATAAACGATGAAACACATCCTTCCCCCTCTCCACTATATAAGCCTTTGACGAAAAGATAACCACATGTTCCAGTACGTGAGGTCTGCAGCCTCTACGTTAGAAGGACACACGTCAAGTACAGAACTAAGCTAACATCGGCGTGAGCTTTGGTGGTGAATGGTATGAACTTTGAGCGTATTCACTACAGAAGTGATACTTCCTAGCCGTTGAGTTAGCAGCGGCCGCTGTAGACGTGGGCTAGGAAAGGACGGACGACGGACCCAGTCTAACAAAGATACCATCACGTATCCAATTTACCACCAGAGACTTTCTTCCGAGGACAGGAAGATCTGTTGGCCAACCAGGCCAGCATCTACGACCAATCTACCGAAGCGCAGCTCAGAGTAAATATTTATTGCATTTTCCTTTTCCAAATGGGCGGTAATTTAGTAATGCATAAGATAATGTATTTACGATAGCATAGGTGCTGTTTCTTTGTTCCTAAGTCTTCCCGCTCTTTCATTCAAGCCCAATCCCCTTTCCTTTGTGTAACCAGCCATCATACAGGTTCCGTCCACCAGGGATGTTTTCTGTATGACATCATTTGTATTCTGTGTATTTGTAATTCTGTGTGATTAGTTTAGGTATTTAGTAAATAAATAATTAACCTGTTGGGGATAGGGGGCAGTATTTGCATGGCCGGAAAAAAAACATACCCGATTTAATCTGGTTACTACTCCTGCCCAGTAACTAGAATATGCATATAAGTGTTTGATTTGGATAGAAAACACCCTAAAGTTTCTAAAACTGTTTGAATGGTGTCTGTGAGTATAACAGAACTCATTTGGCAGGCCAAAACCTGAGAAGATTCCAAACAGGAAGCGCTCTCTCTGACTATTTCTTGGCCTCCTTGATCATCGCTAACCAAAACAGGGGATCTCTGGCATAACGTGACATTTTCTAACGCTCCCATAGGCTCTCAGAAGGCGCCAGAAAGATGAATGGTGGCTTTGCAGGCCATGGCTGAAAAACAGTAGGGCTTTTGATAGTGGTCAATCAGAGGACCATGAGACTGGAGGCGCAGGCACGAGCCGACACCATGTTTACTTTCTCTCTCTTTGAACGAAAACAACCACTCCCGGTCGGAATTTTATCGCTTTTTTACGAGAAAAATGGCATAAAAATTGATTTTAAACAGCGGTTGACATGCTTCGAAGTACGGTAATGGAATATTTCGAATTTTTTTGTCACGAAACGCGTCGGGCGCGTGACCCTTATTTACCCTTCGGATAGTGTCTTGAACGCACGAACAAAATGCCGCTATTTGGATATAACTATGGATTATTTGTGACCAAACCAACATTTGTTATTGAAGTAGAAGTCCTGGGAGTGCATTCTGACGAAGAACACCAAAGGTAATCAAACTTTTCTAATAGTAAATCGGAGTTTGGTGAGTACCACACTTGGTTGGTGTCAAAATAGCTAGCCTGTGATGGCTGGGCTATCTACTTCGAATATTGCAAAATGTGCTTTCACCGAAAAGCTATTTTAAAATCGGACATAGGGAGTGCATATAGGAGTTCTGTATCTATAATTCTTAAAATAATTGTTATGTTTTTTTGTGAACGTTTATCGTGAGTAATTTAGTAAATTCACCGGAAGTGTTCGGTGGGAATGCTAGTCACATGCTAGTCACATGCTAATGTAAAAAGCTGGTTTTTGATATAAATATGAACTTGATTGAACAAAACATGCATGTATTGTATAACATAATGTCCTAGGATTGTTATCTAATGAAGATCATCAAAGGTTAGTGCTGCATTTAGCTGTGGTTTGGGTTTATGTGACATTATATGCTAGCTTGAAAAATGGGTGTCTGATTATTTCTGGCTGGGTACTCTGCTGACATAATCTAATGTTTTGCTTTCGTTGTAAAGCCTTTTTGAAATCGGACAGTGTGGTTAGATTAACGAGATTCTTGTCTTAAAAATGCTGTAAAATACTCATATGTTTGAGAAATTGAAGTAATAGCATTTCTAAGGTATTTGAATAACGCGCCATGGGATTCCACCACGCAAGCGTCCCACCTAGCCCATAGAGGTTAAACCCAATTTTGTATTGCTGATTCAACTTGTTAGCCAGGGTTCGTGAAGATAGCCAAGAATTTACAACTTTCATTATGAGACTGAAAATAAGGTAAGGGTTAATATTGACTGCTATCGATGTAAAATATTACTAAGTATTTTAAGAGTTTATTCAGAAGATAACGGCTCTATAAACGTTCTGCCGTGGTGCAACGACTTTCTAGTTAATTACATTTACATGATTAGCTTAATCAGGTAATATTAATTACAGAGAAATAATTTTATGGGTTAGCATGTCATATCACTTAATCCGGCATAGCCAAGGACACGACAGCCTACAGTATTGTAGGACTGTTATAACATTTTAAATTATAATCATTTATTCTCTTAACTGACTGTATAATTGTGTAAATGTTTTCATAATGCATTCCAGACTGGTGTGACTAATTATATTATTATTGGTATTATTGATGGTATTATTAATGTTGTCTCTCTCTCTCTCTCTCTGTCTCTCTCTCTCTCTCTAAATTAATCACCACAACACATCCCTGCTGCTACTTGATGAGGTCACTAGGTGTTGTGTTAAGGCTGCTACAATATCATTGAGTTACACAGCTACTTTAGCTGTACTTTAGCTACAGCTTTTAAATGTTATAAAACAACATTCAACATGAGGCAGACATCTTACATTTCTCCAGTGTGTCAGCAAGCTCCTTCTGGTTCATTTTCCTCAGGACGTGCAGTGTGATCTTCAGAGCCCCCTCTCTGGCACTGCTCTCCTGCTTCTCATCTTCAGCATCCACCACTTCCTCATCCTGCTTCTGACTCTCAAAGCCTTCTGGGAGTTCTGGACTAAGAATCCTCTTGAATATCTTCAGCTCGTTCTTCACAAATGTCATAATACTCTCTTCAAGCAACTGAAATAAATCAAGTAAATAAGTTAAGCAAGAGACAAAATGCTTCTCATTAACACATTAATAAATTATTGACAGATCAACTTTACTTGAGGTAAACAAAAAACAAATGTACATAACAGGACCACATACACTGAATATGGAGGCCAGGTCTGTTTGATGACTCTGGGAAGACTGACCACGGAGAATCTCTGACTCTGATCTCTCCTGTTGGTTTCTGTGGACAAAACATGAGATTACATCTCCTCAACCAGGGAGTACACACACACACACACACACACACACACACACACACACACACACACACACACACACACACACACACACACACACACACACACAGGGAGGGAACGTTGTGGTTGTTTAATATTGTTTTAGGACTATGAAAATGGACTAAAGGATTAGCCTATGGATTATGAAAACAACAAAAATAAATGGGAAAATCAGAGAGGAGAAATGACTAGAGACAGTGTTGTTCAACTCACTGACCATGACCCATTAGTTCTTCTTACCTTTGTTCAGTAGAAAAGTATCCCTCTCTAAAGTTAAGAGGTTGATACATGGACTTGTCACTCTTCATGGACACACAGCTGGGTACAGGGGAGGCTGGTCTCTCCTGCTTGATTGGGCTTCAACACAACAGAGACAAACATTACATCTCTCATCTACTCTGATCTCAGATGGGGAAACATAAGGAGAGTTCCAAAACGCAACATATCACTTTACAGAAATGAGTTTTTATTGTTTAAAGAAATTATGTATTAATTATTACATCTCTCACAGACAAGGATTTGTTTAAAATCTATCACTTGATGGTTCCATTTCAGAGAGAAAAATCATGTTTTTTTTTGCAAAATGCTATATATCTGCCTCACTCTCAAATGTGACCGACCGGCTCAATTTGGTAATTAACTGAATTAACTAAATGTATGGTGTATATGGTTTATGTCAGTTAAATTGTTTGTTATGCTATAAATAGTTTTTTATGGTTGTAAGTGATAAAATTAACAAGACGATGGTATATTTTTCAATTCTGAGTACTTACTACTTTAGTAAGGAATTACACATTTTTCAGTACTACTGCAGTTGCTAAATAATTCCAATAGATGGCAGCATAAGACCACGAATGACATTTCAGAAGATTAGTTTAGTTATGGCTAAAATAGGTCATACGTAGGGTTAGTGTTTCTGTTTTGCACTTTGTGACATCTGCTGATGAAAAATGGCTTTATAAATACATTTGATTGATTATTTGTTAGGTTTAGGGTTCTTAAGGCAAAAAACTGTGTTGGTTTATTTATATCTCTCCGGCTCCTCCCTGTGGCCTTCTGTGGGTACTACATAACTAATTTATGACACCTGCTTGGCTGATTATATGAGGTAGCAATTGCTTTAGATCTACAACTGAATGAGCTAGACCTATCCATTTGTTTTGCAACTCAGTGAACCTGCGCAGCATTCGCTCAATTCGATGTCTACGAATGAAGATTTCGATGCATATCAAATTACCCAGCAGCCATTTAGAAACAACAAGTCATCAAAAAAGTGTTATTTCTTCATTTTAAAAAAAGTATTCCGGCTGTTTAAATCGGCCACATCTTGAAAAAGAGGACAGGGACATGTGTTTTGTTTAGGTTGTATACCTTTTTCTGAAAACAAATATGGTTAACCATGACCAGAAAATGTTTAACGTTTGTTGGGTATGTGCCAGCCATCATCAAGACTGAGTCACCACAACGTTGTGGTGTCTCACAGGTGAACATTGAGCTAGCGCACCAAGTAGCTGTAAGTTTGATAATAAAGCTAATTGAACAATAAAATTCGGTGTCTCAACACTGTTGCGAGCTCTGTCATTATTCCCCAAGATCACCTCAGCCCGTTCTGCGCTTAACCAGACAATATGCTTGGTAGTGATGGGTTGTTCATGAATGAGTCGGCCTAGAACCGGCTCTTGTAGGAGAATGTTGGGAGCTGGCTCGCATATCAGAAGAGTCAAATCTATTTAGAAAAATATAAAATAAGTAAGATATGAATAATCAAAAGATTTAAATGAATAGAATTAACTAATTCAAAGAACAGAAAAAGACATGTCACGTCCTGACCAGTAAAGGGGTTATTTGTTATTATAGTTTGGTCATTGGACGTGGGGTGTTTGTTTAGAGTGTTTCGGGTTTTGTTGGGCTATGTTCTTGTTAGTTTATTTCTATGTTCGTTCTAGTCTTTCTATTTCTATGTTTAGTTAATGGGGTTGACCTTCAATTGGAAGCAGCTGATCCTCGTTGCTTCTAATTGAAGGTCCTACTTATTAAGAGGGGTGTTTTTTCTATGGGATTTGTGGGTAGTTGTTCCGTGTATAGCTGTATGCCTTACAGGACTGTTCGTCGTCGTTGTTTTTGTATACGTGTGTTTTGTTTTGGTTTTCCTTCTTCCTGCCTAATAAAAAAGAAGATGAGTATATACATTCCCGCTGCACCTTGGTCCAATCCCTACGACGACCGTGACAAGACAAAATAATATTGGCCTAAATGCTCAAGCACACACACATTCGTTCTGTCTGCTCAGACTAACAGCCTCACTTGTTGTTCCTGTCAATTAGACACGCAGTGTCAACCAATGAACCAAAGATGCGTGAGGGAGGGCTGAGCCAACTGTGAAGCTAGCTGTAGCGGAGCTTCGAGAAACTAGCAGGCCTGCTAGTGATAGTGGTGGAGCCAGCACCTCCACACGTGGAGATGTATCCACTCAGTCCAGTAGACCTGCTAGTGATAGTGGTGGAGTCAGCACCTCCACACGTGGAGATGTATCCATTCAGTCCAGTAGGCCTGCTAGTGATAGTGGTGGAGCCAGCACCTCAACACGTGGAGATGTATCCACTCAGTCAAGTAGACCTGCTAGTGATAGTGGTGGAGCCAGCACCTCCACACGTGGAGATGTACCCACTCAGTCAAGTATGCCTACTCCATGACCCACAGCAACGCAGTCCTCTATGGACCAGTTTATGCCAAAGTCTATGTCTGGCAAATTGATGTTGCATTGGCTAAAATGATTGCCACCGATTTCCAGCCATTTTCGATCATGGAGGACAGAAGTTTTAGAAATTATAGCAATAGTCTAAATCCAATGTACACAATTCCAAGCAGGAAAACCCCTTTCAAAATCACTTATTCCACAACTGTACAAGAGCACACAGGCTTCATTGCGGGAAAGAGTCCAAAAAGCTACTGCAGTTTGCCTTACCACTGACTGCTGGACATCAACTTCATACGTCGGTTACATGTTACTTCATTGAAGATTTTTCGATGTCTAGCTGTCTTCTGGACTGCTTTGAGTTCAGCGACAGACACACCTCAGAGAACTGTTGAGAGTGGCCAGAGAATGGCAAGTAGATGGTAAAGTGGTCTGTTGTGTTAGCAACAATGCAGCCAACTTAACCAAAGCCATGACATTTTAAAATGGACCCATGTCTTGCCCACACAATCAACCTGATTGTAAGAGATGCTCTGAAGGTGATGAAGCCCACTGTGGACAAAGTGAAATCAGCTGTGGAATACTTTCACAGGATCACAGTAGATGCTGAAAAACTAAAGTCTACACAACGCCAGACGGGGATGCCTGAGCTGAGGCCTAAACAAGACTGCACTACAAGGTGGAATTTAACATTTTATATGTTGAAGCGGTTTCTTGAGTCAAAGGATGCCATCATCTCTACCCTGGCCATTGTCAATGCACCTGTTGATGCTCTGACCCAGAGGCATGGGAGGTGGTGGAGGAGGTGTGCAGAGTCCTGGAACCCTTTGAGCAGGTCACCGTGGAGATCAGTGGAGAGAGGTACAGGAAGCAGTTATTACTGCATCATTATTTAATCCAGTATTATATATGTATATGAGCAGTAGATGAGAATGTAGTATCAGTAGACAAAACATGAAGCTGAACTAATAAGTTACTGCTCTCTCTTTTCAGCTATGTGACAGCCTCAAAAATGATACTTCTGTGTAAGGGTCTGCAGCGAATCACAGCCAGCCACCAGAGAGAAGCAAATTTAACCACAGGACATGTGACAGAGTTGATGGACACCATATGTTCATCAATGGACAGAAAGTTCCACAGAATGGAATATAATCACGTGCTATCAGAAACCGCTGCACATGACCACAGGTTTAAGAAGTTAGTCTTCAGTGATGCCAGAGAGATTGATGAGGCTCTTCAAAGAATAACCTCAGCAGCAGGGAGGGACAGCCTCAGCAGTCAGCTGGCTCAGGCACCAGGGCAACAGGAAGAAGAGGGATCAGATGGAGGGACAGCCCCAGCAGTCAGCTGGCTCAGGCACCAGGGCAACAGGAAGAAGAGGGATCAGATGGAGGGACAGCCCCAGCAGTCAGCTGGCTCAGGCACCAGGGCAACAGGAAGAAGAGGGATCAGATGGAGGGACAGCCCCAGCAGTCAGCTGGCTCAGGCACCAGGGCAACAGGAAGAAGAGGGAGGGACAGCCCCAGCAGTCAGCTGGCTCAGGCACCAGGGCAACAGGAAGAAGAGGGATCAGATGGAGGGACAGCCCCAGCAGTCAGCTGGCTCAGGCACCAGGGCAACAGGAAGAAGAGGGAGGGACAGCCCCAGCAGTCAGCTGGCTCAGGCACCAGGGCAACAGGAAGAAGAGGGATCAGATGGAGGGACAGCCCCAGCAGTCAGCTGGCTCAGGCACCAGGGCAACAGGAAGAAGAGGGAGGTACAGCCCCAGCAGTCAGCTGGCTCAGGCACCAGGGCAACAGGAAGAAGAGGGATCAGATGGTGCAGAAGCACCAGCAGTAGTGTCACAAACGTCTGCGGTTTGGATGCTGTTTGACGAGAGAGCAACTGGGGATGCAGCACGAAGGAATCCCTCAGCAGGTGCCATAATGGAGGTCCGATCCTAATTGGAGGAGCCCCTCCTCCAAAGATCTGCAGATCCTCTGAGCTGGTGGAAGAACAAGGCCTCTGTCTATCAACGGCTTACTAAAGTCATGACAGGGAGACTCTGCATAGTGGCCACATCCGTTCCCTCTGAGAGGGTCTTCTCGAAAACGGGGCAAATAATTACTGAGAGAAGAAACCGCACCAGCCCCTCGAAAGTGAGGCAGCTTGCATTTCTGAATGCAAATCTCTGATAAAAGCAAAATATGGTCAGTAATAAAGAAGAGAGAGAAAAGAGGGACCAGTTTAATGTTTTAAGTGGGATGCTGCAGTTTTGCACATTGTTATTTATTTTTCTTTGATATGGTTAAATATTATATTATTATGTTGTTCAGATTGTATTCATTTTGAATGGTTAGATTTATATGCACTTTGTTTATATACATTAAAAAGTTATACTTTAAATGCAAATGTTTAAGAGCATTCTTTTTCAAAACAAACAAATGCATTTTTAAATACATTGTTGTTAAGGTAGAGTATGATTTCATTTAATAATTTAATTAGAATTGTTTTAACACCAATCATAGTCAAACACGTCACCACCCATTTATATAACAACAGTAACCAGAGGGTGGGGCTAACAGTCAGTTGCATGTGACAGCAGTAACTCATGACATTGTACTGAATCTTGCTTCAGTTTTTATATTTTTGTCCTTCTTCAAGACATCTCTTTTACATTATTTTAGCTAAACATATCATTTACTAGAAACCAGGTTTAGCTGTGTTTTTTTCATCAAATATGAATTCATGTAGGCCTTTAATAATTGTAAACAGGCCTTCAAACCCAAAAGGTTTTCATTTGAGAATGTTCATTTGTTGGCCTCAAATATTAAACTGTCTTAAAATATTTAATGATTAGTTGAATCAGGTGTGTAAGTGCTGGTAAGAACAAAAGGATGAGAAACCCTGAGATAAACATAAAACCATATAATGTAAAAGCTCCTCCGCCATCTTTACCAGACGTTTTACTGATGTAGACCTACTGATTAGTTTCCACTTTGAAAACTGCTGTCTGTCAGCAACTCAGCTCATGTAACAGTTCTACTAAAACTGCTGTCTGTCAGCAACTAAGCTCATATAACAGTTCTACTAACTACTACTATATATATCTTACTCTGTCCTTTAGAATGTATTACTGTTCAGAAATACTGAGAAATACTCACTTTATTTGTCAGTAATCTCCATATAGCGTCTTCTGCTCTGTCGTCTCAAAATGGATTCTGTACAAAAGAACAACTTAACTTTCTGTTTCACTCAGCCGCCTCCCCACCCTGAAAATAAAGTGTTTTATTGGTATCTTCCACTAGATGGCAGTAAACACCTGCTGTAACTAGATTTAACAACTATGTGTTTGGTTTCATACAGGCAGTGTCCCAGAGGAGTGCTGACCTTGGATCAGGTCCCCCCTCTCCATGTAATCTGATTCATTATGATCTAGGATCAGGTCCCCCCTCTCCATGTAATCTGATTCATTATGATCTAGGATCAGGTCCCCCCCTCTCCATGTAATCTGATTCATTATGATCTAGGATCAGGTACTCCTCTCCATGTAATCTGATTCATTATGATATAGGATCAGGTCCTCCTCTCCATGTAATCTGATTCATTATGATCTACAAGGCTAAACTGATCCTAGATCAGCTCTCCTTCTCTTTATGAATACTGTCACAGGTGACTCCTCAAAATGAGGCTCATGATATATAAATTATAATCTATAAGAATCAATTAGGATCATTCATTGATCTGCTTTGCCATGAACAGATCTGTGAGGGTTAACTTAAAGGTTCTATATAGACCTTATGGTCATTTTAATGGGGTTGAACATCCATCCCATCAGATTGTGTAAAGGATTTTTTGAGTTCAGAAAAATACAGATTTGGAAGCATCTCTCTGACCTCACTCTGCTGAAACACACTCAAGTAAAGACCACATAGCTACAGTTTAAGGCGGACTGTTCAGAAATCGTTCCGTCATTTCATGATTGCTAAAATTGTAGTAGTTAGCCTCATTTCAGTTTATGTGACAAAACAACCAAGTACAGTGAAGAGAACCGCTGTTGACCAAAAAAGTTACATACTGAGCTAAAGTAGCAGCACTCACAAACTACATTTTTTACATTTTAGTCATTTAGCAGAGGCTCTTATCCAGAGCAACTTACAGTAGAGTGCATACATTTTTACATACCGGCCCCCCCGTGGGAAACGAACCCACAACCCTGGCGTTGCAAGCGCCATGCTCTACCAACTGAGCTACAATGTTCCCTCTGCTTTACTTTGACACTGAGTTGCAGTTTAGAGATGAAACTATGAGCTGCTCTGTCATCTCAAAATGGTTCTGTACAGATACTTTCTTATTTTCAGTTTCAACTGCAGCCACTAGTGATGGGTCGTGAAGAGCCGGCTCTTATAGGTGAACGTTGGGAGCCGGCTCGCATATCAGAAGAGCCAAATCTATTTATAAAAATATTTTTTAAATGAAGATATGAATAATCAAAAGATTTAAATGAATAGAATTAACTAATTCAAAGAACGAAAAAATATAATAATAATATATGCCTAAATGCTCAAACATTCATTCTGTCTGCTCAGACTAACAGCCTCACCTGTTGTTCCTGTCAATCAGACACGCAGTGTCAACCAATGAACCAAAGACGCGTGAGGGAGGGCCGAGCCAACTCACTTACAGTCACACACTTAGCAGCCGAGGAGAGAGAGGATGGTCAGCTGTGAAAACAACAGCTGGAAAATGAGTCGGAAGCAGAGTAGCATTTGGATGCATTTTAATAATGTAGACAATGTTAGAACACAGTGTAGAATTTGCCAAAACAAAATCTCATATTAAGCCGGTTCTATCCACAACCTACACCGGCATATGTGAACTGTGCACCCACCTGTGAAGCTAGCTGTAGTCGGAGCTTGGAGAAACTAGCGGGCCTGCTAGTGATAGTGGTGGAGCCAGCACCTCCACACGTGGAGATGTACCCACTCAGTCAAGTAGGCCTACTCCACGACCCACAGCAACGCAGTCTTCTATGGACCAGTTTATGCCAAAGTCTATGTCTGTAGCAAAACAAGGCCAAATTAATATTGCGTTGGCTAAAATGATTGTCACAGCTTTCCAGCCATTTTAGATTGTGGAGGTTTTAGAAACTATAGCAATAGTCTAAATCCAATGTACACAATTCCAAGCAGGAAAACCCTTTCAAAATCTCTTTTCCACAAATGTACGAGAGCACAAAGGCTTCAGTGTAGGAAAGAGTCCAAAAAGCTACTGCAGTTTGCCTTACCACTGACTGCTGGACATCAAGGGTAACCACTTCTTACATGTCGGGTACATGTCACTTCATTGAAGATTTTTTCGATGTCTAGCTGTCTTCTGGACTGCTTTGAGTTCAGCGACAGACACACCCAGAGAACTTGGCAGAGGAACTGTTGAGAGTGGCCAGAGAAGGACAAGTAGATGGAAAAGTGGTCTGTTGTGTTAGCGACAATGCAGCTAACATAATCAAAGCCATGAACATTTTTAATAAATTGACCCATCATCCATGTCTTGTCTACACAATCAACCTGATTGTAAGAGATGCTCTGAAGGTGATGAAGCCCACTGTGGACAAAGTGAAAGCAGCTGCTGAATACTTCCACAGGAGCACAGTAGGTGCTGAAAAACTAAAGTCTACACAACGCCAGATGGGGATGCATGAGCTGAGGCCTAACAAGACTGCACTACAAGGTGGAATTCAACTTTTTATATGTTGAAGCGGTTTCTTGAGTCAAACGATGCCATCATCTCTACCCTGGGCATTGTCAATGCACCTGTTGATGCTCTGACCCAAGAGGAATGGGAGGTGGTGGAGGAGGTGTGCAGAGTCCTGGAGCAGGTCACTGTGGAGATCAGTGGAGAGAGGTACAGTAAGCAGTTATTACTGCATCATTATTTAATCCAGTATTATATATGTATATGAGCAGTAGATGAGAATGTAGTATCAGTAGACTAAACATGAAGCTGAACTAATAAGTTACTGTTCTCTCTTTTCAGCTATGTGACCACCTCAACAATGATACTCCTGTGTAAGGGTCTGCAGCGAATCACAGCCAGCCGCCAGAGAGAAGCAAATGTAACCACAGGACATGTGACAGAGTTGATGGACACCCTATGATCATCAATGGACAGACCAGAGTTGATGGACACCATATGTTCATCAATGGACAGAAAGTTCCACAGAATGGAATATAATCACGTGCTATCAGAAACCGCTGCACATGACCACAGGTTTAAGAAGTTAGTCTTCAGTGATGCCAGAGAGATTGATGAGGCTCTTCAAAGAATAACCTCAGCAGCAGGGAGGGACAGCCTCAGCAGTCAGCTGGCTCAGTCACCAGGGCAACAGGAAGAAGAGGGATCAGATGGAGGGACAGCCCCAGCAGTCAGCTGGCTCAGGCACCAGGGCAACAGGAAGAAGAGGGATCAGATGGAGGGACAGCCCCAGCAGTCAGCTGGCTCAGGCACCAGGGCAACAGGAAGAAGAGGGAGGGACAGCCCCAGCAGTCAGCTGGCTCAGGCACCAGGGCAACAGGAAGAAGAGGGATCAGATGGAGGGACAGCCCCAGCAGTCAGCTGGCTCAGGCACCAGGGCAACAGGAAGAAGAGGGATCAGATGGAGGGACAGCCCCAGCAGTCAGCTGGCTCAGGCACCAGGGCAACAGGAAGAAGAGGGATCAGATGGAGGGACAGCCCCAGCAGTCAGCTGGCTCAGGCACCAGGGCAACAGGAAGAAGAGGGATCAGATGGAGGGACAGCCCCAGCAGTCAGCTGGCTCAGGCACCAGGGCAACAGGAAGAAGAGGGAGGGACAGCCCCAGCAGTCAGCTGGCTCAGGCACCAGGGCAACAGGAAGAAGAGGGAGCAGATGGAGGGACAGCCCCAGCAGTCAGCTGGCTCAGGCACCAGGGCAACAGGAAGAAGAGGGAGGGACAGCCCCAGCAGTCAGCTGGCTCAGGCACCAGGGCAACAGGAAGAAGAGGGATCAGATGGAGGGACAGCCTCAGCAGTCAGCTGGCTCAGGCACCAGGGCAACAGGAAGAAGAGGGATCAGATGGAGGGACAGCCCCAGCAGTCAGCTGGCTCAGGCACCAGGGCAACAGGAAGAAGAGGGAGCAGATGGAGGGACAGCCCCAGCAGTCAGCTGGCTCAGGCACCAGGGCAACAGGAAGAAGAGGGAGGGACAGCCCCAGCAGTCAGCTGGCTCAGGCACCAGGGCAACAGGAAGAAGAGGGATCAGATGGAGGGACAGCCCCAGCAGTCAGCTGGCTCAGGCACCAGGGCAACAGGAAGAAGAGGGAGGGACAGCCCCAGCAGTCAGCTGGCTCAGGCACCAGGGCAACAGGAAGAAGAGGGATCAGATGGAGGGACAGCCTCAGCAGTCAGCTGGCTCAGGCACCAGGGCAACAGGAAGAAGAGGGATCAGATGGAGGGACAGCCCCAGCAGTCAGCTGGCTCAGGCACCAGGGCAACAGGAAGAAGAGGGAGGGACAGCCCCAGCAGTCAGCTGGCTCAGGCACCAGGGCAACAGGAAGAAGAGGGATCAGATGGAGGGACAGCCCCAGCAGTCAGCTGGCTCAGGCACCAGGGCAACAGGAAGAAGAGGGATCAGATGGAGGGACAGCCTCAGCAGTCAGCTGGCTCAGGCACCAGGGCAACAGGAAGAAGAGGGAGGGACAGCCCCAGCAGTCAGCTGGCTCAGGCACCAGGGCAACAGGAAGAAGAGGGATCAGATGGAGGGACAGCCCCAGCAGTCAGCTGGCTCAGGCACCAGGGCAACAGGAAGAAGAGGGATCAGATGGAGGGACAGCCCCAGCAGTCAGCTGGCTCAGGCACCAGGGCAACAGGAAGAAGAGGGATCAGATGGTGCAGAAGCACCAGCAGTAGTGTCACAAACGTCTGCGGTTTGGATGCTGTTTGACGAGAGAGCAACTGGGGATGCAGCACGAAGGAATCCCTCAGCAGATGCCATAATGGAGGTCCGATCCTAATTGGAGGAGCCCCTCCTCCAAAGATCTGCAGATCCTCTGAGCGGGTGGAAGAACAAGGCCTCTGTCTATCAACGGCTTACTAAAGTCATGACAGGGAGACTCTGCATAGTGGCCACATCCGTTCCCTCTGAGAGGGTCTTCTCGAAAACGGGGCAAATAATTACTGAGAGAAGAAACCGCACCAGCCCCTCGAAAGTGAGGCAGCTTGCATTTCTGAATGCAAATCTCTCATAAAAGCAAAATATGGTCAGTAATAAAGAAGAGAGAGAAAAGAGGGACCAGTTTAATGTTAAAAGTGGGATCCTGCAGTTTTGCACATTGTTATTTATTTTTCTTTGATATGGTTAAATATTCTATTATTATGTTGTTCAGATTGTATTCATTTTGATTGGTTAGATTTATATGCACTTTGTTTAAATACATTAAAAAGTTATACTTCAAATACAAATGTTTAAGAGCATTCTTTTTCAAAACAAACAAATGCATTTTTAAATACATTGTTGTTAAGGTAGAGTATGATTTCATTTAATAATTTAATTAGAATTGTTTTAACACCAATCATAGTCAAACACGTCACCACCCATTTATATAACAACAGTAACCAGAGGGTGGGGCTAACAGTAACCAGAGGGTGGGGCTAACAGTAACCAGAGGGTGGGGCTAACAGTAACCAGAGGGTGGGGCTAACAGTAACCAGAGGGTGGAGCTAACAGTAACCAGAGGGTGGGGCTAACAGTAACCAGAGGGTGGAGCTAACAGTAACCAGAGGGTGGAGCTAACAGTAACCAGAGGGTGGAGCTAACAGTAACCAGAGAGTGGGGCTAACAGTAACCAGAGGGTGGAGCTAACAGTAACCAGAGGGTGGGGCTAACAGTAACCAGAGAGTGGGGCTAACAGTAACCAGAGGGTGGAGCTAACAGTAACCAGAGGGTGGAGCTAACAGTAACCAGAGGGTGGAGCTAACAGTAACCAGAGAGTGGGGCTAACAGTAACCAGAGGGTGGAGCTAACAGTAACCAGAGGGTGGAGCTAACAGTAACCAGAGGGTGGAGCTAACAGTAACCAGAGAGTGGGGCTAACAGTAACCAGAGGGTGGGGCTAACAGTAACCAGAGAGTGGGGCTAACAGTAACCAGAGAGTGGGGCTAACAGTAACCAGAGAGTGGGGCTAACAGTAACCAGAGAGTGGGGCTAACAGTAACCAGAGAGTGGGGCTAACAGTAACCAGAGGGTGGGGCTAACAGTAACCAGAGGGTGGGGCTAACAGTAACCAGAGGGTGGGGCTAACAGTAACCAGAGGGTGGGGCTAACAGTCAGTTGCATGTGACAGCAGTAACTCATGACATTGTACTGAATCTTGCTTCAGTTTTTATATTATAGTCCTTCTTCAAGACATCTCTTTTACATTATTTTAGCTAAACATATCATTTACTAGAAACCAGGTTTAGCTGTGTTTTTTTCATCAAATATGAATTCATGTAGGCCTTTAATAATTATAAACAGGCCTTCAAACCCAAAAGGTTTTCATTTGAGAATGTTCATTTGTTGGCCTCAAATATTAAACTGCCTTAAAAAATATTTGATGATTAGTTGAATCAGGTGTGTAAGTGCTGGTCAGAACAAAAGGATGAGAAACCCTGAGATAAACATAAAACCATATAATGTAAAAGCTCCTCCACCATCTTTACCAGACGTTTACCTGATAACATGTAGACCTACTGATTAGTTTCCACTTTGAAAACTGCTGTCTGTCAGCAACTCAGCTCATATAACAGTTCTACTAACTACTACTAGTACTATATCTTACTCTGTCCTTTAGAATGTATTACTGTTCAGAAATACTGAGAAATACTCACTTTATTTGTCAGTAATCTCCATATAGCGTCTTCTGCTCTGTCGTCTCAAAATGGATTCTGTACAAAAGAACAACTTAACTTTCTGTTTCACTCAGCCTCCTCCCCACCCTGAAAATAAAGTGTTTTATTGGTATCTTCCACTAGATGGCAGTAAACACCTGCTGTAACTAGATTTAACAACGATGTGTTTGGTTTCATACAGGCAGTGTCCCAGAGGAGGAGTGCTGATATAGTATCAGGTCCCCCCTCTCCATGTACTCTGATTCATTATGATCTAGGATCAGGTCCCTCCTCTCCATGTAATCTAATTCATTATGATCTAGGATCAGGTCCCCCCTCTCCATGTAATCTGATTCATTATGATCTAGGATCAGGTCCTCCTCTCCATGTAATCTGATTCATTATGATCTAGGATCAGGTCCCTCCTCTCCATGTAATCTGATTCATTATGATCTAGGATCAGGTCCCCCCTCTCCATGTAATCTGATTCATTATGATCTAGCATCAGGTCCCTCCTCTCCATGTAATCTGATTCATTATGATCTAAAATCAGGTCCCCCCTGTCCATGTAATCTCATTCATTATGATCTAGGATCAGGTCCCTCTCTCCATGTAATCTGATTCATTGTGATCTAGGATCAGGTCCCTCCTCTCCATGTAATCTGATTCATTATGATCTAGGATCAGGTCCCTCTCTCTATGTAATCTGATTCATTATGATCTAGCATCAGGTCCCCCCTCTCCATGTAATCTGATTCATTATGATCTAGGATCAGGTCCCCCCTCCTCTCCATGTAATCTGATTCATTATGATCTAGGATCAGGTCCCCCCTGTCCATGTAATCTGATTCATTATGATCTAGGATCAGGTCCCCCCTCTCCATGTAATCTGATTCATTATGATCTAGGATCAGGTCCTCCTCTCCATGTAATCTGATTCATTATGATCTAGGATCAGGTCCCTCCTCTCCATGTAATCTGATTCATTATGATCTAGGATCAGCTCCCCCTCTCCATGTAATCTGATTCATTATGATCTAGGATCAGGTCCTCCTCTCCATGTAATCTGATTCATTATGATCTAGGATCAGGTCCCCCTGTCCATGTAATCTGATTCATTATGATCTAGGATCAGGTCCCCCTCTCCATGTAATCTGATTCATTATGATCTAGGATCAGGTCCCCCTCTCCATGTAATCTGATTCATTATGATCTAGGATCAGGTCCCCCCTCTCCATGAAATCTGATTCATTATGATCTAAAAGGCTAAACTGATCCTAGATCAGCTATCCTACTCTTTATGAATACTGTCACAGGTGACTCCTCAAGATGAGGCTCATGATTTATAAGTTATATTAACTTAAAGGTTCTATATAGACCTTATGGTCATTTTAATGGGGTTGAACATCCATCCCATCAGATTGTCTAAAGGATTTTATGAGTTCAGAAAAATAGTGACTTGGAAACATCTCTCTGACCTCACCCTGCTGAAACACACTCAAGTAAAGACCACATTGCTACAGTTATATGCTTGTCTGTTTCTACCCACTTTTACAGCCAATGTATGGACGGGTATCCATAATCTGGGCTGATAGTCAGGAACACTTGGGTCCATCTGCATCTCAGTGCTTGATTCGTCACTACAGACACCCTGGTTTGAATCCAGGCTGTATCACAACCGGCTGTGATTGGGAGTCCCATAGGTTCGAAACCCAGTGTTGTCCGGGTTTGGCCAGTGTAGGCTATCATTGTAAATAAGAATGTGTTCTTAACTGACTTGCCTAGTTAAATAAAGGTTCAATGTAAAAATCAAATATAAAGCCATTATCCTGACGACGCTTGTGGAAGGGTGGGTAGGCTCTGCACACGGAGCTAACTGGAGCTCTGGACACGGAGCTAACTGGAGCTCTGGACACGGAGCTAACTGGAGCTCTGGACACGGAGGTAACTGGAGCTCTGGACACGGAGCTAACTGGAGCTCTGCACACGGAGCTAACTGGAGCTCTGGACACGGAGCTAACTGGAGCTCTGCACACGGAGCTAACTGGAGCTCTGCACACGGAGCTAACTGGAGCTCTGCACACGGAGCTAACTGGAGCTCTGCACACGGAGCTAACTGGAGCTCTGCACACGGAGCTAACTGGAGCTCTGCACACGGAGCTAACTGGAGCTCTGGACACGGACCTAACTGGAGCTCTGGACACGGAGCTAACTGGAGCTCTGGACACGGACCTAACTGGAGCTCTGGACACGGAGCTAACTGGAGGTCTGGACACAGAGCTAACTGGAGCTCTGGACACGGAGCTAACTGGAGCTCTGGACACGGAGCTAACTGGAGCTCTGCACACGGAGCTAACTGGAGCTCAGCACACGGAGCTAACTGGAGCTCTGGACACGGAGCTAACTGGAGCTCTGGACACGGAGCTAACTGGAGCTCTGCACACGGAGCTAACTGGAGCTCTGCACACGGAGCTAACTGGAGCTCTGCACACGGAGCTAACTGGAGCTCTGGACACGGAGCTAACTGGAGCTCTGCACACGGAGCTAACTGGAGCTCTGGACACGGAGATAACTGGAGCTCTGCACACAGAGCTAACTGGAGCTCTGGACACGGAGCTAACTGGAGCTCTGGACACGGAGCTAACTGGAGCTCTGGACACGGAGCTAACTGGAGCTCTGCACACGGAGCTAACTGGAGCTCTGCACACGGAGCTAACTGGAGCTCTGGACACGGAGGTAACTGGAGCTCTGCACACGGAGCTAACTGGAGCTCTGGACACGGAGCTAACTGGAGCTCTGGACGCGGAGCTAACTGGAGCTCTGGACACGGAGCTAACTGGAGCTCTGCACACAGAGCTAACTGCAGCTCTGGACACGGAGCTAACTGGAGCTCTGCACACGGAGCTAACTGGAGCTCTGGACACGGAGATAACTGGAGCTCTGCACACGGAGCTAACTGGAGCTCGGCAGCTTCATCACTGTTGGTCTTGCTGGCAGCCTCACTTGTTTGATGATGCTGCTGCTGCTGCTCATCACTCTCCTTTGGCTTTGTTTGGCTACTTTTTGTCCATTGTCTGAAGAAGCCTATTGTGGTGAAATGTCAGGAGCACATTTTTTAAATGTACTTTTTATCTTTTTAGAAACTTTTAAATGAACCACATGGATTCTAACTGGGGACTCAACTAAAACTAGACAAATACACTTTTCTTTATGTCTTTTTGGGACCAAATAAATTCATACCAACAGTGGACAATTCCCATCAAAAGCATGGGGCTACAACTGTCAAGAGGGGAATAGAGGGAGTATTCCCCTTGGAGAACCCAGTGTGCAACTCTGAAGAAAAACATGTCGGAGAATAACAACAATCTCAATCTGAAGCTCTTCAATTAGTTGGCATCTAATTGAAGAACATACTGCTTTATAGATCCCAGCCTGAACAAACAATTGTTTGGGCCTGACTTTGAGCACTTACACTGGGCATCCATTGAGTCTCCATGTGTCAAGCAGTACAGAGAAACCCCCTCTAGATGACAGCAGAGGCTCTTGGATCTACCCTGTCTAACCACCAGTTTAGTGACCTTGTTCCATCAATATGTCCATACTACTTCACAACCCATTTCAGGTCTTGACCAGCAATGTCCCATTGGGCTCAACCAAGCCGAGAGTGAGGTTCTAGAAAGAGGACTGACTTTCATACCAACTCCTAAACAGGTGGACTGACTTTCATACCAACTCCTTAACAGGTGGACTGGCTTTCATACCAACTCCTAAACAGGTGGACTGACTTTCATACCAACTCCTAAACAGGTGGACTTACTTTCATACCAACACCTAAACAGGTGGACTTACTTTCATACCAACTCCTAAACAGGTGGACTGACTTTCATACCAACTCCTAAACAGGTGGACTGACTTTCATACCAACTCCTAAACAGGTGGACTGACTTTCATACCAACTCCTAAACAGGTGGACTGACTTTCATACCAACTCCTAAACAGGTGGACTGACTTTCATACCAACTCCTAAACAGGTGGACTGACTTTCATACCAACTCCTAAACAGGTGGACTGACTTTCATACCAACTCCTAAACAGGTGGACTGACCTTCATACCAACTCCTAAACAGGTGGACTGACTTTCATACCAACTCCTAAACAGATGGACTGACTTTCATACCAACTCCTAAACAGGTGGACTGACTTTCATACCAACTCCTAAACAGGTGGACTGACTTTCATACCAACTCCTAAACAGGTGGACTGACTTTCATACCAACTCCTAAACAGGTGGACTGACTTTCATACCAACTCCTAAACAGGTGGACTGACTTTCATACCAACTCCTAAACAGGTGGACTGACTTTCATACCAACTCCTAAACAGGTGGACTGACTTTCATACCAACTCCTAAACAGGTGGACTGACTTTCATACCAACTCCTAAACAGGTGGACTGACTTTCATACCAACTCCTAAACAGGTGGACTGACTTTCATACCAACTCCTAAACAGGTGGACTGACTTTCATACCAACTCCTAAACAGGTGGACTGACTTTCATACCAACTCCTAAACAGGTGGACTGACTTTCATACCAACTCCTAAACAGGTGGACTGACTTTCATACCAACTCCTAAACAGGTGGACTGACTTTCATACCAACTCCTAAACAGGTGGACTGACTTCATACCAACTCCTAAACAGGTGGACTGACTTTCATACCAACTTCCTAAACAGGTGGACTGACTTTCATACCAACTCCTAACAGGTGGACTGACTTTCATACCAACTCCTAAACAGGTGGACTGACTTTCATACCAACTCCTAAACAGGTGGACTGACTTTCATACCAACTCCTAAACAGGTGGACTGACTTTCATACCAACTCCTAAACAGGTGGACTGACTTTCATACCAACTCCTAAACAGGTGGACTGGGAGGAGCTCCGGAGGGGATCTACACGTCTATCATAGTAGATTGAAGTTATCAGATCATTGTGAAAATGAAACAGATTTTCCTCAGATACTATTTCCAAACCCCTCACATTGGGAACCTCAGTTGGAGTCAGAAACTAGTCAGACTCTGATACGTAGGGATGTGACTTCCTTTTCACAATTCAGAACCAGTCCTTTTTATCAGCTTAACCTTACAAATGGTTAAAAATGAAGCTCTAGAAATATAGTGATTAAACCAGCAGATAAGGGGCTCAGATTGTTGTAATGGATAAAGTGAATATCTTCTTGAAGCCAATAGACAATAGGATCATGTTAAACACTATGTTCCATTGTCCCACTCAACACAACCGGAAAACACAAAGATTAATCCAGGAGATAAACTGTATGAGGATAAGTACATTACAGATAAACAGATGGTCTGTCTTTTTGGGCCAGATTCTCCAAGGCCTAGGCAGTTTTACTTACTGCCTAAAACACATATCTCCTGAGACGTGGGCGGTTCCCTGCGGCTGACCAATAGGAAGTGATTGTGTCTCAGAGACGTGGGCGGTTCCCTGCAGCTGACCAATAGGAAGTGATTGTGTCTCAGAGACGTGGGCGGTTCCCTGCGGCTGACCAATAGGAAGTGATTGTGTCTCAGAGACGTGGGCGGTTCCCTGCGGCTGACCAATAGGAAGTGATTGTGTCTCAGAGACATGGGTGGTTCCCTGCGGCTGACCAATAGGAAGTGATTGTGTCTCAGAGACGTGGGTGGTTCCCTGCAGCTGACCAATAGGAAGTGATTGTGTCTCAGAGACGTGGGCGGTTCCCTGCGGCTGACCAATAGGAAGTGATTGTGTCACAGAATCTTACTGTATTGCTGAATATATAGACTTTTATTGCTGAATATATAGACTTTTATATCAACCCTCTATCCCAGAAACACCCAGCTATGTTCAGGGTACTGATGAATGAAGGGTTTATTACTATTGTAGTACTGACTTTAATATCAACCCTCTATCCCAGAAACACCCAGCTATGTTCAGGATACTGATGAATGAAGGGTTTATTACTATTGTAGTACTGACTTTAATATCAACCCTCTATCCCAGAAACACCCAGCTATGTTCAGGATACTGATGAATGAAGGGTTTATTACTATTGTAGTATTGACTTTAATATCAACCCTCTATCCCAGAAACACCCAGCTATGTTCAGGGTACTGATGAATGAAGGGTTTATTACTATTGTAGTACTGACTTTAATATCAACCCTCTATCCCAGAAACACCCAGCTATGTTCAGGGTACTGATGAATGAAGGGTTTATTACTATTGTAGTACTGACTTTAATATCAACCCTCTATCCCAGAAACACCCAGCTATGTTCAGGGTACTGATGAATGAAGGGTTTATTACTATTGTAGTACTGACTTTAATATCAACCCTCTATCCCAGAAACACCCAGCTATGTTCAGGATACTGATGAATGAAGGGTTTATTACTATTGTAGTACTGACTTTAATATCAACCCTCTATCCCAGAAACACCCAGCTATGTTCAGGATACTGATGAATGAAGGGTTTATTACTATTGTAGTACTGACTTTAATATCAACCCTCTATCCCAGAAACACCCAGCTATGTTCAGGGTACTGATGAATGAAGGGTTTATTACTATTGTAGTACTGACTTTAATATCAACCCTCTATCCCAGAAACACCCAGCTATGTTCAGGGTACTGATGAATGAAGGGTTTATTACTATTGTAGTACTGACTTTAATATCAACCCTCTATCCCAGAAACACCCAGCTATGTTCAGGGTACTGATGAATGAAGGGTTTATTACTATTGTAGTACTGACTTTAATATCAACCCTCTATCCCAGAAACACCCAGCTATGTTCAGGATACTGATGAATGAAGGGTTTATTACTATTGTAGTACTGACTTTAATATCAACCCTCTATCCCAGAAACACCCAGCTATGTTCAGGGTACTGATGAATGAAGGGTTTATTACTATTGTAGTACTGACTTTAATATCAACCCTCTATCCCAGAAACACCCAGCTATGTTCAGGATACTGACGAATGAAGGGTTTATTACTATTGTAGTACTGACTTTAATATCAACCCTCTATCCCAGAAACACCCAGCTATGTTCAGGATACTGATGAATGAAGGGTTTATTACTATTGTAGTACTCTTTTTATTAACTTAGCTACTGACTTGTTCTATTGTTGTTGCATTGTCAAGAGGTTAACCTGCAAGGAAGCATTTCAGTACATAATACTTGTATTGTACTTTATATTATTATAGATATTTTAGGGTTGCCATGGATTTCAAGCAGGCAATGCCATCAGGTCCAAACCCAAAACAAGGAAATTGTAGGAGACAGGCGTGTTGGGGTTTCCTGCCAGCATGACCACCCGCTTCACTTCCTGAACATGAAAAAGGGTGAAAGGTGGGATGCAGTAATAAGGAGTTTTTTTCAGTTTCTTTTTCAGTATTTTATTTCAGTGTTGATTAATTTAGTTAATTTAGTAAATTGTATTTAGTTATTTAGTGCAGATAATGATGTACTTCTTCTGTAGTTTGTCAAATGCAGTGAACCTGCTGAGAGATGAAGGAGAGGATGAGAGGCCAGAACATCAACCTCATCTTCATGGAGGACATTGATGCCAGATGCAGTGAACCTGCTGAGAGATGAAGGAGGGGATGAGAGGCCAGAACATCAGTCTCATCTTCATGGAGGACATTGATGCCAGATGCAGTGAACCTGCTGAGAGATGAAGTAGGGGATGAGAGGCCAGAACATCAACCTCATCTTCATGGAGGACATTGATGCCAGATGCAGTGAACCTGCTGAGAGATGAAGGAGGGGATGAGAGGCCTGAACATCAGCCTCATCTTCATGGAGGACATTGATGCCAGATGCAGTGAACCTGCTGAGAGATGAAGGAGGGGATGAGAGACCAGAACATCAACCTCATCTTCATGGAGGACATTGATGCCAGATGCAGTGAACCTGCTGAGAGATGAAGGAGGGGATGAGATGCCAGAACATCAACCTCATCTTCATGGAGGACATTGATGCCAGATGCAGTGAACCTGCTGAGAGATGAAGGAGAGGATGAGAGCCCAGAACATCAACCTCATCTTCATGGAGGACATTGATGCCAGATGCAGCTACATGTGCAAGTAATGAACCTTTTTTATTCAAGATCTCATTGACTTTATCATTTGAAAAGCAGTTTCTCCAACAATATTTTTAACATAAACATTTTGTCCATAACTTTTTAGAGAAACTTTCCTGAATTGAATCATGGGACTAGATTGGTTGTTCCAGTTTTCCATGCTGATGGACATGACTTGTCATGAACAGGATCATTAATATTATCAGTAGGTATTTATTCATATTTTATAAGGTTTAACCAAATAACCCTTTTACCATGGTATGACATGATTTTATATTTCTAGATTAAATTTAACACCTGATATGTGGAAGGTGCTGGACTGGCAGATGGGGAGCAGATGGAGAGGCTGTGGTCGTATCTGAGGCGCTGTGGGAAGGTCACCAAAGAAATGAGTCCGTCCCATCGTATTGACCTCCTGACTGATGCACTTCTCCACCATCGGAAAACGCCAGAGGCTACGTTAGTACACTTGGAATTGTTATTAATTGACATGATGCTGGTTGACTCTAGTGATGTTCCTAACATGTCCTGTTGTTCTGTTTTAATGGACTCTCTGCCACAGAGGTTTTCCCAGCAACAGAAGTTCAACAGAGGCAGAAAGGGAAATGGCAGAAACTCTTCCAGGTAAACCATTGTATCAATAATCTAAGCATAGAATTTCAGGATTGATTAGAAATGTTGTCACATCTGTCACTGTTGTTATGTTGTAGGAACAACACTGGACACCATTAGGGATTGGAGCAGGAATGTCACTGTCACCCGTGAGAAGCAAAAACCTGCTCTGTGCTGGGATGAGCAATATATTGCAATGCATACAACATACAATTGCAATGTATGTCATTAATTTTAAATAACTAAACAAAGTTTTTATTTTTCAGCATCATTGTCTGTCCTCTCTAATCCATGTTTTATTATCAGCTTGTGCAGATCGAGAGGTACTTCCTCAGTTTTTAACAGTGTAATTGTTAGATCAATGAATATAATTGATCTCCCTGGTCAAAGTATTTAGAACCTTTCTGATGACAGAAAACTGAAGACGATAGAGAAGAAGAACAGCATCCTCCATCGATGGTCCCCCACCAGCAGTCTCTTCCAGACTGCACTCCACAGACTGCAGAGGAACAGATTGATGGTCCCCCACCAGCAGTCTCTTCCAGACTCCACAGACTGCAGAGGAACAGATTGATGGTCCCCCACCAGCAGTCTCTTCCAGACTGCACTCCACAGACTGCAGAGTAACAGATTGATGGTCCCCCACCAGCAGTCTCTTCCAGACTGCACTCCACAGACTGCAGAGGAACAGATCGATGGTCCCCCACCAGCAGTCTCTTCCAGACTGCACTCCACAGACTGCAGAGTAACAGATTGATGGTCCCCCACCAGCAGTCTCTTCCAGACTGCACTCCACAGACTGCAGAGGAACAGATTGATGGTCCCCCACCAGCAGTCTCTTCCAGACTGCACTCCACAGACTGCAGAGGAACAGATTGATGGTCCCCCACCAGCAGTCTCTTCCAGACTGCACTCCACAGACTGCAGAGGAACAGATTGATGGTCCCCCACCAGCAGTCTCTTCCAGACTCCACAGACTGCAGAGGAACAGATTGATGGTCCCCCACCAGCAGTCTCTTCCAGACTGCAGAGGAACAGATTGATGGTCCCCCACCAGCAGTCTCTTCCAGACTGCAGAGTAACACATTGATGGTCCCCCACCAGCAGTCTCTTCCATACTGCACTCCACAGACTGCAGAGTAACAGATTGATGGTCCCCCACCAGCAGTCTCTTCCAGACTGCACTCCACAGACTGCAGAGGAACAGATCGATGGTCCCCCACCAGCAGTCTCTTCCAGACTGCACTCCATAGACTGCAGAGGAAGAGATCGATGGTCCCCCACCAGCAGTCTCTTCCAGACTGCACTCCACAGACTGCAGAGGAACAGATTGATGGTCCCCCACCAGCAGTCTCTTCCAGACTCCACAGACTGCAGAGGAACAGATTGATGGTCCCCCACCAGCAGTCTCTTCCAGACTGCAGAGGAACAGATTGATGGTCCCCCACCAGCAGTCTCTTCCAGACTGCAGAGTAACAGATTGATGGTCCCCCACCAGCAGTCTCTTCCATACTGCACTCCACAGACTGCAGAGTAACAGATTGATGGTCCCCCACCAGCAGTCTCTTCCAGACTGCACTCCACAGACTGCAGAGGAACAGATTGATGGTCCCCCACCAGCAGTCTCTTCCAGACTGCACTCCACAGACTGCAGAGGAACAGATTGATGGTCCCCCACCAGCAGTCTCTTCCAGACTGCACTCCACAGACTGCAGAGTAACAGATTGATGGTCCCCACCAGCAGTCTCTTTCAGACTGCACTCCACAGACTGCAGAGTAACAGATTGATGGTCCCCCACCAGCAGTCTCTTCCAGACTGCACTCCACAGACTGCAGAGGAACAGATTGATGGTCCCCCACCAGCAGTCTCTTCCAGACTGCACTCCACAGACTGCAGAGGAACAGATCGATGGTCCCCCACCAGCAGTCTCTTCCAGACTGCACTCCACAGACTGCAGAGGAACAGATCGATGGTCCCCCACCAGCAGTCTCTTCCAGACTGCACTCCACAGACTGCAGAGGAACAGATCGATGGTCCCCCACCAGCAGTCTCTTCCAGACTGCACTCCACAGACTGCAGAGGAACAGATCGATGGTCCCCCACCAGCAGTCTCTCCCAGACTCCACTCCACAGACTGCAGAGGAACAGATTGATGGTCCCCCACCAGCAGTCTCTTCCAGACTGCACTCCACAGACTGCAGAGGAACAGATTGATGGTCCCCCACCAGCAGTCTCTTCCAGACTGCACTCCACAGACTGCAGAGGAACAGATTGATGGTCCCCCACCAGCAGTCTCTTCCAGACTGCACTCCACAGACTGCAGAGGAACAGATTGATGGTCCCCCACCAGCAGTCTCTTCCAGACTGCACTCCACAGACTGCAGAGGAACAGATTGATGGTCCCCCACCAGCAGTCTCTTCCAGACTGCACTCCACAGACTGCAGAGGAACAGATTGATGGTCCCCCACCAGCAGTCTCTTCCAGACTGCACTCCACAGACTGCAGAGGAACAGATCGATGGTCCCCCACCAGCAGTCTCTTCCAGACTGCACTCCACAGACTGCAGAGGAACAGATCGATGGTCCCCCACCAGCAGTCTCATCCAGACTGCACTCCACAGACTGCAGAGGAACAGATTGATGGTCCCCCACCAGCAGTCTCTTACAGACTGCACTCCACAGACTGCAGAGGAACAGATTGATGGTCCCCCACCAGCAGTCTCTTCCAGACTGCACTCCACAGACTGCAGAGGAACAGATTGATGGTCCCCCACCAGCAGTCTCTTCCAGACTGCACTCCACAGACTGCAGAGGAACAGATTGATGGTCCCCCACCAGCAGTCTCTCCCACACTGCACTCCACAGACTGCAGAGGAACAGATTGATGGTCCCCCACCAGCAGTCTCTTCCAGACTGCACTCCACAGACTGCAGAGGAACAGATCGATGGTCCCCCACCAGCAGTCTCTTCCAGACTGCACTCCACAGACTGCAGAGGAACAGATTGATGGTCCCCCACCAGCAGTCTCATCCAGACTGCACTCCACAGACTGCAGAGGAACAGATTGATGGTCCCCCACCAGCAGTCTCTTCCAGACTGCACTCCACAGACTGCAGAGGAACAGATTGAGGACCAATCTGGAGGGAACCTTCAGTCTGCTGCTAGAACGGAGGTTCCTCTGTGGCCTGAAAATATGCAGGTTATAGATATATATTCAACAATAGGAACAAGTCAACTCATATCAGTTCTATGATAATTCTGGGTGTTCAAACACAATAATAATGTTTATTTGTATCTGTTTCTGAACTTGGTTTCTGTTGCTAATTATCTATTGTTGGATGGTAATCAGAGTAATTTTATAGCAGCTTTAGGTCATTTTTTATTTATTTTTTGTTTAGATTGGATTACCTTTAACATATTTTCTGTCTGTATTATCTGATGGTCAAGTTATTGATTATCTGTTATCAATCGATGGTCAAGGTATTGATTATCTGTTATCAATCGATGGTCAAGGTATTGATTATCTGTTATCAATAGATGGTCAAGGTATTGATTATCTGTTATCAACAGATGGTCAAGGTATTGATTATCTGTTATCAATAGATGGTCAAGTTATTGATTATCTGTTATCAATAGATGGTCAAGGTATTGATGATCTGTTATCAATAGATGGTCAAGGTATTGATTATCTGTTATTCAATAGATGGTCAAGGTATTGATTATCTGTTATCAATAGATGGTCAAGGTATTGCCAACTGCCTGTCCAAAAGGCCACGGTCGGTAGTAGCATAAAAACACATGTGAAGGACTACAACCTGAGGAGACGAGGTTTGTCCTCACAGCTCCTACAGGCCCTGGTGTATGAGGACGCAGTGCAGGTGGACAGCACTGATTGGTCCTGGAGAGCAGGAGGAGCAGAGGATGATGGGGAGGTGCACCTCAAGCTAAGGCTCTTGGTGCTCTTTGTGAAGAGAAGCGGTAGATTGAGGATGATGTCTTCACTGTCAAGATGTTCTACTCACATGAGCAGGAACTGATCGTGGAGGCCTTACAACATTACACAGAGCAGGAACTGATCGTGGAGGCCTTACAACATTACACAGAGCAGGAACAGATTGTGGAGGCCTTACAACATTACACAGAGCAGGAACTGATCGTGGAGGCCTTACAACATTACACAGAGCAGGAACTGATCGTGGAGGCCTTACAACATTACACAGAGCAGGAACTGATCGTGGAGGCCTTACAACATTACACAGAGCAGGAACTGATCGTGGAGGCCTTACAACATTACACAGAGCAGAACTGATTGTGGAGGCCTTACAACATTACACAGAGCAGGAACTGATCGTGGAGGCCTTACAACATTACACAGAGCAGGAACTGATTGTGGAGGCCTTACAACATTACACAGAGCAGGAACTGATCGTGGAGGCCTTACAACATTACACAGAGCAGGAACTGATCGTGGAGGCCTTACAACATTACAGAGAGCAGAACTGATTGTGGAGGCCTTACAACATTACACAGAGCAGGAACTGATTGTGGAGGCCTTACAACATTACACAGAGCAGGAACTGATCGTGGAGGCCATACAACATTACACAGAGCAGGAACTGATCGTGGAGGCCTTACAACATTACACAGAGCAGGAACTGATCGTGGAGGCCTTAAAACATTACACAGAGCAGGAACTGATCGTGGAGGCCTTACAACATTACACAGAGCAGGAACTGATCGTGGAGGCCTTACAACATTACACAGAGCAAGATGGATGTTGTCTTGGGGAAAGAGCTGTCCTTGCTGGAAATATTGATGGAGGAACAGATGAATGAGGCTGATGGTGTGTTGTTTTTAACATGTCCATTGCTTTTTAATTGATGTCATTGTATTCCTGCCCTTTGTTTATAATGGTATGTTTTATTGCTCTTTTGGGGTTGAAAGAAGCACATTTCTGTTTAATTGTTAGATGTGATACAGGCCATTGTTGCATGTCATTTACTATTGATGTCATGGTGAGGAGAACCTGACTTGAGCCTGATATTCCCCAAGAGTCTAATGGAATAGACAGGTTTGCTTCCTCTAAAGTATTGTCTTTTTATTGACCTGTTAGTTGTGGAGTTTGTAAATATATTTTATTTAACCTTTATTTAACTAGGCAAGTCAATTTAGATTATTTTGCAAATATTGTCATTTGAATATCTAGATCACCATCGTCAATGTAGATTATTGTGTAAATATTGTCATGTGAAAATCTAGATCACCATTGTCATCTTTAAATAAATTAATAACTTCTGCAGCTGATCCTGCCTGGCACCCGCAAAATTTAACCGTCCAATAATGGAATTAGTAACTAAGGATTGTAGCTTTAAGGTTTCAGTATGTAGCCTACAGAGAAACACATTCAGAGATCAAGCCTTGTCATTTCAGATAAATTCACTTTGCAGGAGAGGGGAGACTGGAGGCCGTGGTGGGGTCAAAGTAGCACATTTAATAAATAATTATTCTAAACAAAAACATTGTTTCTATTGAACATGCCATACTAATAAAGGCATTTTAATCTATTATATGAAGAGTGCCTTGGTCCTCCTTTCTGTTTGATGACCTACTCACCCCTTTTACCAAAGAGCACCTTCTGTCTACCAACATTTACTATTGTGGACCTTAGTAGCGCTTCCCTTCCTCCTCTTTCTACTAAACCACAAAGGGGTTAGAACTACAGTTCCGCCGCCATTTCCGGTTGCCGTCGCTGGACGCGATGCAACGTGAAACAGGGAGTTGTAGTTCTTCACAGAAAGCCCAGGTGTATTCAAACCATTACAGTTTTACATTTACATTTTAGTCATTTAGCAGACGCTCTTATCCAGAGCGACTTACAGTAGTGAATGCATACATTTCATACATTTTTATTTTCCCGTACTGGGAAAAAATGACACACAGTTCCTCAGCACTGGAACATTTTGGAATCACAGTCATGAAACCCCCCTTAAACATATGACACAATGTTCTCACTACAACTGAGGACTCTTACAGTGGTGGACTTTATGTTAATAAATAGGTCTCAAATCAAATCAAAGTTTATTTGTCACGTGCACCGAATGCAACAGAACTTAGAGTGAAATGCTTCCTTACAGGCTCTCACCAATAGTGCGAAAAAAGGTATGTGTGTGTGTGTGCGTGTGTGTGTGTGTGTAGGTAAGTAAAGAAATAAAACAACAGTAAAAATACATTTGAAAATAAGAGTAGCAAGGCTATATAAAGACATCGGTTAGTCAGGCTTAAGAGTTGTGAACTACAAATATGGCGTCTTTTTGTAGTTTTCTTCGTAACTCTAACCGTAGCTCAGTTGATCTGCTTTATCAATGGTGCAACATTCAACGCCTCCAAAATGCCTTAATTCATCTGATGCATCCCTCACGCAGATCCACTGACGTCCGAATCACTATTTCAATTTGTCTACAGACTCAATAGTATTTGCATTTCAAAATGCAATATTTTCATTCATTTTGATGATTCTTTCTCATTAAGGGACATTCACTAAGAGGATTTGTTCAGACCAATGTGCTGCTCTAACATTTTAACACTGAGCCATGTGACTATACAGTAGCCTACATCTATAGTCAACTGCAAAATCATATGCTGCTTTAGGCTAAATACTATAGTTTTCTGTGTGTTTCAATAGGACAAATGGAAAGAGGTCCTACTGTATTCTAGATGGTGGTGTAGAGTATCTACAATATGACCTCCCTAAATAATGGTGGTGTAGAGTATCTACAATGTGACCTCCCTAAATAATGGTGGTGTAGTGTATCTACAATGTGACCTCCCTAAATAATGGTGGTGTAGTGTATCTACAATGTGACCTCCCTAAATAATGGTGGTGTAGTGTATCTACAATGTGACCTCCCTAAATAATGGTGGTGTAGAGTATCTACAATGTGACCTCCCTAAATAATGGTGGTGTAGTGTATCTACAATGTGACCTCCCTAAATAATGGTGGTGTAGTGTATCTACAATGTGACCTCCCTAAATAATGGTGGTGTAGTGTATCTACAATGTGACCTCCCTAAATAATGGTGGTGTAGTGTATCTACAATGTGACCTCCCTAAATAATGGTGGTGTAGAATATCTACAATGTGACCTCCCTAAATAATGGTGGTGTAGTGTATCTACAATGTGACCTCCCTAAATAATGGTGGTGTAGTGTATCTACAATGTGACCTCCCTAAATAATGGTGGTGTAGTGTATCTACAATGTGACCTCCCTAAATAATGCAAAAGTTACATTTTACCTTCATTCATGAGGAGAGAATGCAGGAGACAGTCAACTAATAAAGCAGGCAGAGGACCATTTAGTGGTGCTGAAATGTAAAGCTGCAACCGCAGCGCAATCAATAGGAGGTGAACAGCACCTGGTGCTGAAAATATAGCAGCGCAATCAATAGGAGGTGAACAGCACCTGGTGCTGAAAATATAGCAGCACAATCAATAGGAGGTGAACAGCACCTGGTGCTGATAATATAGCAGCACAATCAATAGGAGGTGAACAGCACCTGGTGCTGATAATATAGCTGCAAAATCAATAGGAGGTGAACAGCGCCTGGTGCTGATAATATAGCAGCACAATCAATAGGAGGTGAACAGCACCTGGTGCTGATAATATAGCAGCACAATCAATAGCAGGTGAACAGCACCTGGTGCTGATAATATAGCAGCACAATCAATAGGAGGTGAACAGCACCTGGTGCTGATAATATAGCAGCACAATCAATAGGAGGTGAACAGCGCCTGGTGCTGAAAATATAGCAGCACAATCAATAGGAGGTGAACAGCACCTGGTGCTGAAAATATAGCAGCACAATCAATAGGAGGTGAACAGCACCTGGTGCTGATAATATAGCAGCACAATCAATAGGAGGTGAACAGCACCTGGTGCTGATAATATAGCAGCACAATCAATAGGAGGTGAACAGCACCTGGTGCTGATAATATAGCTGCAAAATCAATAGGAGGTGAACAGCGCCTGGTGCTGATAATATAGCAGCACAATCAATAGGAGGTGAACAGCACCTGGTGCTGATAATATAGCAGCACAATCAATAGCAGGTGAACAGCACCTGGTGCTGATAATATAGCAGCACAATCAATAGGAGGTGAACAGCACCTGGTGCTGATAATATAGCAGCACAATCAATAGGAGGTGAACAGCGCCTGGTGCTGAAAATATAGCAGCACAATCAATAGGAGGTGAACAGCACCTGGTGCTGAAAATATAGCAGCACAATCAATAGGAGGTGAACAGCACCTGGTGCTGATAATATAGCAGCACAATCAATAGGAGGTGAACAGCACCTGGTGCTGATAATATAGCAGCACAATCAATAGGAGGTGAACAGCACCTGGTGCTGATAATATAGCAGCACAATCAATAGGAGGTGAACAGCACCTGGTGCTGAAAATATAGCAGCACAATCAATAGGAGGTGAACAGCACCTGGTGCTGAAAATATAGCAGCACAATCAATAGGAGGTGAACAGCACCTGGTGCTGATAATATAGCAGCACAATTAATAGGAGGTGAACAGCACCTGGTGCTGAAAATATAGCAGCACAATCAATAGGAGGTGCACAGCACCTGGTGCTGATAATATAGCAGCACAATCAATAGGAGGTGAACAGCACCTGGTGCTGATAATATAGCAGCACAATCAATAGGAGGTGAACAGCACCTGGTGCTGATAATATAGCAGCACAATCAATAGGAGGTGAACAGCGTCTGGTGCTGAAAATATAGCAGCACAATCAATAGGAGGTGAACAGCACCTGGTGCTGATAATATAGCAGCACAATCAATAGGAGGTGAACAGCACCTGGTGCTGATAATATAGCTAACTTGTTATGCAAGTGGCGCCAATCAACAGGTGGAGAAAACTACACCAGTCGAGTAATTCATTTCAACAATAATCTTCCTTTTAATTTGACTTTAAAAACAACAAGAGGGCTTAATTGGAGTCTATTTCTTCAAAGTGAAGGTCCATATAAAATAACTTAACTGGCTGAGCAAAGCTATGTGGGGGCGAAGGCCCATATAAATAACTTAACTGTCTGAGCTAGGCTATGTGGGGGCGAAGGCCCATATAAATAACTTAACTGTCTGAGCTAGGCTGTGTGGGGGCGAAGGCCCATATAAATAACTTACCAGTCTGAGCTAGGCTATGTGGGGGCGAAGGCCCATATAAATAACTTAACTGTCTGAGTTAGGCTATGTGGGGGCGAAGGCCCATATAAATAACTTACCAGTCTGAGCTAGGCTATGTGGGGGCGAAGGCCCATATAAATAACTTAACTGTCTGAGTTAGGCTATGTGGGGGCGAAGGCCCATATAAATAACTTAACTGTCTGAGCTAGGCTATGTGGGGGCGAAGGCCCATATAAATAACTTAACTGTCTGAGCTAGGCTATGTGGGGGCGAAGGCCCATATAAATAACTTAACTGGCTGTGCTAGGCTATGTGGGGGCGAAGGCCCATATAAATAACTTAACTGTCTGAGCTAGGCTATGTGGGGGCGAAGGCCCATATAAATATCTTAACTGTCTGAGCTAGGCTATGTGGGGGCGAAGGCCCATATAAATAACTTAACTGGCTGAGCTAGGCTGTGTGGGGGCGAAGGCCCATATAAATAACTTAACTGGCTGTGCTAGGCTATGTGGCTTAACAGCATCTTTCACAAGACAACAACACGGCCTAATAGAAGAGGGATTTGTATTTATTTATTAGGCCGACTTACAACTGCAACATGGCCAAAAAGGCAGCATCCTACATAAAACAGTAATTTAAAGAAAAACAGGTGATGTCTGTGTCTGAGTGTCTGTAGCCCTGTATCAGGAGTCTGGGGATAACCTGCTCCTATAACGACAAAACAAACAGAAAATACTGTCAGCAAGAGACCTAAAATAGCCATTGATAAGCACTAATAATCACAATAATAATAATAACAATAATAACAATTATAATAATAATAATAATAATTACAATAATGTTAGTAGCCTATATGACTATTTATTAAATACTAAGTGATTTACTTAATGGGAAAAGTTGCATTTCCCCTCGGACACGATCTTGTGGATGTCAGGTGAGAGGGATGTGATGTTGATGCGCAGGCAGTCCTCGGTTGCCTTATGTGAAAGCCGGTTCCTGTCGTGAGTCGATTGCATTCATAGAGGAAAAGGAGGACTCACAGGTGTAAGTTGATCCAAACATTGTTAGCACATAAAAGGAATTCCTCCATTTCCAAAATACCAAGGTGGTCAGCTGCTGCCCTCATTGGGTATAGCGAGCACCATCCCCCTCTCTCTCCCTCCATCCCCCCTCTCTCTCCCTCCATCCCCCTCTCTCTCCCTCCATCCCCCTCTCTGTCTCCCTCCATCCCCCTCTCTCTCTCCCTCCATCCCCCTCTCTCTCTCCCTCCATCCCCCTCTCTCCCCCTCCATCCCCCTCTCTCTCTCCCTCCATCCCCCTCTCTCTCCCTCCATCCCCCTCTCTCTCCCTCCATCCCCCTCTCTCTCCCTCCATCCCCCTCTCTGTCTCCCTCCATCCCCCTCTCTCTCTCCCTCCATCCCCCTCTCTCTCTCCCTCCATCCCCCTCTCTCTCTCCCTCCATCCCCCTCTCTCTCTCCCTCCATCCCCCTCTCTTTCTCCCTCCATCCCCCTCTCTCCCCCTCCATCCCCCTCTCTCTCCCTCCATCCCCCTCTCTCTCTCTCCCTCCATCCCTCTCTCTCTCCCTCAGTCCCCCTCTCTCTCCATCCATCCCCCTCTCTCTCCCTCCATCCCCCTCTCTCTCTCCCTCCATCCCCCTCTCTCTCCCTCCATCCCCCTCTCTTACACCCAGGTTCTGTTATCTCAGGTCATAAATTCCTGGAGGAGACTCTCTCCCTCGTGCAGTATAGAGAGAGGGTTTCACACTCTGATGGATGAGACAATGCAAGCCATTCATTAGTGGGGCGAATTCCTTCAACCTGCTGACCAGGCCCCTGTGTCTGTCCACCATAGCAGGAGCCCTGACGGTGACCTCAAAGTTGACTTTTTCGAATGACAGGCCATGCTGCGTAAACAATTGTTCCAGCTTTGTGAATAGGATGTCCCCGGTGGTGTGTCCTTCCAGGGGAACGTCCCCGGCGGTGTGTCCTTCCAGGGGAACGTCCCCGGCGGTGTGTCCTTCCAGGGGAACGTCCCCGGCGGTGTGTCCTTCCAGGGGAACGTCCCCGGCGGTGTGTCCTTCCAGGGGAACGTCCCCGGCGGTGTGTCCTTCCAGGGGAACGTCCCCGGCGGTGTGTCCTTCCAGGGGAACGTCCCCGGCGGTGTGTCCTTCCAGGGGAACGTCCCCGGTGGTGTGTTCTTCCAGGGGAACGTCCCCGGTGGTGTGTCCTTCCAGGGGAACGTCCCCGGTGGTGTGTCCTTCCAGGGGAACGTCCCCGGTGGTGTGTCCTTCCAGGGGAACGTCCCCGGTGGTGTGTCCTTCCAGGGGAATGTCCCCGGCGGTGTGTCCTTCCAGGGGAACGTCCCCGGTGGTGTGTTCTTCCAGGGGAACATCCCCGGTGGTGTGTCCCTCCAGGGGAATCAGTGCCAGTAGCTCTTCTTTAAAGTCATTCCCATGAAAATAACAGACATAAACACACAACTGTGCTACATGGGTGTTGTCAGTTCTCTCATCAATAGCCAGGGGAAAATGCTCAGCCTGACTGAGCCCCTCCAGAACAATCCTATGCACATCATCCGCCAGAGCACAGACACGGCGTCCGGCTGATGTCACAGACTGTGGCACCTGTTTGACAGACGCAATTATGCTATCCATAGACTTGTCTGTAGCCAATTCCTCCAAAACTGTCACCATGCATTTTTTAAACAGCTCTGCGTCTGTGAAGGGCATGTTGTGTTTGGTTAGAACCCAGGATGCTTTTAGGAAGCACTTGTGACCTTCTGTTGTTGGGTCAAGCCATGAAGGAGGATTCTACTGCCGTGTTTGTAGGTTGTAGTTAATGCTTCAGTGTTTCTGCTTCAGGCCTCTGTCTGGGGCGGGAAGGCCACTTTGAAAGTACCATGTTGTAGTTGTAGTTAATGCTTCAGTGTTTCTGAGGAGGATTCTACTGCCGTGTTTGTAGCTTGTAGTTAATGCTTCAGTGTTTCTGAGGAGGATTCTACTGCCGTGTTTGTAGGTTGTAGTTAATGCTTCAGTGTTTCTGCATCGGGCCTCTGTCTGGGGCGGGAAGGCCACTTTGAAAGTACCATGTTTAGATTCATAATGCCGTCTGAGATTGAATTCTTTGCAAACAATGACATTTTCATTGCAAACAAGACACTCTGGCTTGGCATTGGAGAAAGATGGTCAGATGAATGGATATCTCTGTCCGTTCTTCCCTGAAACTTTGATTTTCATTATCTACCTTTTGTTACTTTTTGAGAGCGACATGTTCTCTTGCTATCAAGCTAATTGTTCTGAATGAATGTTGATATTAATAAAGTAGTGTAGACTACAGTAGGCTACGTAGACCTGTTTTTCCCCACCAATCAACGCACAGAGAAATAAACAAAAAGTTATAATTGAATAGAGATATTGGTGATTTTATGAACTTAATCAGATCTAAATTATTTTATTGTCACTCAATGTACTATGTACTAATCAAATGTGTTAAACATGTTGTTCAATTTGTAGTGTAGGCATATTAATTGTGCTAATATTATATGCTAATTATGTTCTGGCCCGCCGACTTTAACTCAGAAAAAAATTCTCCCGATGTCACGTCCTGACCATAGAAAGCTGTTATTTTCTATGGTAGAGTAGGTCAGGGCGTGACAGGGGGGTTTTCTAGTTTAGTTTTTCTATGTTGTTTTCTAGTTTTGTATTTCTATGTTGGGTTTTGTTTGGGATGATCTCCAATTAGAGGCAGCTGGTCATCGTTGTCTCTAATTGGAGATCATACTTAAGTAGGTGTTTTTCCCACCTGGGTTTGTGGGAGATTGTTTTTGAGTAGTGGTATGTTTCACCTCTGCGTCACGGTTTGTTTTTTGTTCTTTAGTTTATGTGCATGTATTGCATAGTTTCACAGTTCAATAAAATATGTGGAACGATAATCACGCTGCACTTTGGTCCGCTCCTCTCTATGACAACCGTGACACCCGAAGCCAGATCTAGTTGACAAACCCTGTTTTATAGTATGTCATGGCCTTTTCTGGCCAACTGCTTTTATGTTTATGATATACTATGGTGTTGTGTCACTAGACTTTGACCAGATATTATTGCATCCAAAGATCAACTGTACCTAGAACATAGATACAGAGCCACTTGTTATCAGGAAGGTGCTCTCTCAGAAAAACGGAAAATATCTCAATGACTTGACATGTTCTGGTTGTGAATTCAAGCTACAAGGTAAGAATCTTCCCAGTGATTATTGTAAAGTGTGTAGAGAAATTAAATGTATGGTGTTATTTTAGTATAGTGACTGACAGTAAAACACTCAGATCTAACAGTCCATTTCACCTGGGACAGTTATGTGACAGTTCAATCATACAAGATGGCGCTAACTGGGCGTAGGCAAGTCAAATTCAACAACATATTGTTCATATATCGTATTATACGATTCATATATCGTGATTATTTTACCATTTGTAAAAATGTTAATGTATCATAGTTTTAAATCTTCTTTCAGAATATCAGAACATTTGTTGTTTTCTAAACTACAATGATCTCCTGCTTCCTGTGTAATTTGGTTTGAAACCACTGAACATACTTTTCTTAACATTGTTATTATGAACTGAATTCAGCAACAGCATAATAATATCACACCTGTTGAACAAAGCAACACACTAGAATGAGAGACATTATTAAAAGAGAAAGTTAGACATTATTATTATTATTATTATTATTATTAGTTCCACTACATGGAGAAAAGGTGAAAAATATCAGTCACGACTACATGTTCATGTGATGCATTAAATCACCTGACTGTTTGTGTAACCGATGTGAAATGGCTAGTTAGTTAGCGGTGGTGCGCGCTAATAGCGTTTCAATCGGGTGACGTCACTCACTCTGAGACCTTGAAGTAGTTGTTCCCCTTGCATTGCAAGGGCCGGGGATTTTGTGGCGCGATGGGTAACGATGCTTCGTGGGGTGTCAGTTGTTGATGTGTGCAGAGGGTCCCTGGTTCGAGCCCAGGTTGGGGCAAAGAGAGGGACGGAACCTACACTGTTACATTTGGATATGTATCTGTTAGTAAATGTTTTATTTCTCAAAGAGATAATGAATAAAATAGAACAATTAACAGCCAAGAACTAGTTGTCACTGTGTTAATCACAACCAACATGCTGGATCTCTGTTTAGTTGTCACTGTGTTAACCACAACCAACATGCTGGATCTCTGTTTAGTTGTCAATGTGTTAACCACAACCAACATGCTGGATCTCTGTTTAGTTGTTACTGTGTTGACCACAACCAACATGCTGGATCTCTGTTTAGTTGTCACTGTGTTGACCACAACCAACATGTTGGATCTCTGTTTAGTTGTCACTGTGTTAACCACAACCAACATGCTGGATCTCTTTTTAGTTGTCACTGTGTTAACCACAACCAACATGCTGGATCTCTGTTTAGTTGTCACTGTGTTAACCACAACTAACATGCTGGATCTCTGTTTAGTTGTTACTGTGTTAACCACAACCAACATGCTGGATCTCTGTTTAGTTGTTACTGTGTTAACCACAACCAACATGCTGGATCTCTGTTTAGTTGTTACTGTGTTGACCACAACCAACATGCTGGATCTCTGTTTACAGGGGTCAGTGCTCTAAAATGAGTCTCTCTGGGGAGAGAGAGGAGGGGGGCCCTGCCTCTAAAATGAGTCTCTCTGGGGAGAGAGAGGAGGGGGGCCCTGCCTCTAAAATGAGTCTCTCTGGGGAGAGAGAGGAGGGGGGCCCTGCCTCTAAAATGACTCTCTCTGGGGAGAGGAAGGAAGGGGGCCCTGCCTCTAAAATGAGTCTCTCTGGGGAGAGGAAGGAGGGGGGCCCTGCCTCTGAAATGCATCTCTCTGGGGAACATGACAACACAGCTAAGAGGTGAGATGACAATGTTGTTTAAGGACTTTGTTTCTAAAACATTATTTCCACCATTTTTTCACATTTGTTATTTTTATCGGAAATGATTGCTTACGGGTACCTTCATGTGTCTGTAAAATATTGTTGTTCTAAGATTTTAATTCATAGATTTTTGTGTATTAATTTTTGTTTTGCAAAACGCTATATAGCTGGAATGAAATGTTTGTATCCTGTATATTTCACTGTGATATGTGGTTGTCTCACCAGCACACAAACACACACACACACACACACACAAACACACAAACAAACAAACAAACAAACAAACAAACAAACAAACACACATCTTTACCAGTATACACACACATATCTATAGAATTTTAGCATGACACAATCATTTTGCCTACTCTTAATTATTGCCTAATATGTTGGCAGGAATAACTTTATTGTTCTTACTAATTCTGATCGTTGTTACAAGCTGAATTTGGACAATATATCCGTTATATCAACCCACTCTTCACTCCTGTTTAAACCAAAAAGGGTTCTATCTTTCTTAATATACGGAACCACTAAAGTTCTACATAGAATCCTTATAGGAGGTTAGCCTGTCTGAGTATACAGTATATATAATATACATAGAACCCTTTATAGGAGGTTAGGAAGTGTCTGGGTATACAGTATATATAGAATATATATAGAATCCTTTATAGGAGGTTAGGAAGTGTCTGGGTATACAGTATATATAGAATATATATAGAACCCTTTATAGGAGGTTAGGAAGTGTCTGAGTATACAGTACATATAGAATATATATAGAACCCTTTATAGGAGGTTAGGAAGTGTCTGAGTATACAGTATATATATAATATATATAGAAGCCTTTATAGGAGGTTAGGAAGTGTCTGGGTATACAGTACATATAGAATATATATAGAATCCTTTATAGGAGGTTAGCCTGTCTGAGTATACAGTGTATATATATAATATATATAGAAGCCTTTATAGGAGGTTAGGAAGTGTCTGGGTATACAGTACATATAGAATATATATAGAATCCTTTATAGGAGGTTAGCCTGTCTGAGTATACAGTATATATAATATATATATATATAGAATCCTTTATAGGAGGTTAGGAAGTGTCTGGGTATACAGTATATATAGAATATATATAGAATCCTTTATAGGAGGTTAGGAAGTGTCTGAGTATACAGTATATATAGAATATATATAGAACCATTTATAGGAGGTTAGGAAGTGTCTGAGTATACAGTATATATAATATATATAGAACCCTTTATAGGAGGTTAGCCTGTCTGAGTATACAGTATATATAGAATATATATAGAACCCTTTATAGGAGGTTAGCCTGTCTGAGTATACAGTATATATAGAATATATATAGAACCCTTTATAGGAGGTTAGGAAGTGTCTGGGTGTACAGTATATATAGAATATATATAGAACCCTTTATAGGAGGTTAGGAAGTGTCTGAGTATACAGTATATATAATATATATATAGAATCCTTTATAGGAGGTTAGGAAGTGTCTGAGTATACAGTATATATAGAATATATATAGAACCCTTTATAGGAGGTTAGGAAGTGTCTGAGTATACAGTATATATAGAATATATATAGAACCCTTTATAGGAGGTTAGGAAGTGTCTGAGTATACAGTATATATAGAATATATATAGAATCCTTTATAGGAGGTTAGGAAGTGTCTGGGTATACAGTATATATAGAATATATATAGAATCCTTTATAGGAGGTTAGGAAGTGTCTGGGTATACAGTATATATAGAATATATATAGAACCCTTTATAGGAGGTTAGGAAGTGTCTGGGTATACAGTATATATAGAATATATATATAATCCTTTATAGGAGGTTAGGAAGTGTCTGAGTATACAGTATATATAGAATATATATAGAACCCTTTATAGGAGGTTAGGAAGTGTCTGAGTATACAGTATATATAGAATATATAGAATCCTTTATAGGAGGTTAGGAAGTGTCTGAGTATACAGTATATATAGAATATATATAGAACCCTTTATAGGAGGTTAGGAAGTGTCTGAGTATACAGTATATATAGAATATATATATAGAACCCTTTATAGGAGGTTAGCCTGTCTGAGTATACAGTATATATAGAATATATATAGAACCCTTTATAGGAGATTAGGAAGTGTCTGGGTATACAGTATATATAGAATATATATAGAACCCTTCATAGGAGATTAGGAAGTGTCTGGGTATACAGTATATATAATATATATATAGGTTAGCCTGTCTGAGTATACAGTATATATAGAATATATATAGAACCCTTTATATGAGGTTAGGAAGTGTCTGGGTATACAGTATATATAATATATATATAGAATCCTTTATAGGAGGTTAGGAAGTGTCTGAGTATACAGTATATATAGAATATATATAGAACCCTTTATAGGAGGTTAGGAAGTGTCTGGGTATACAGTATATATAATATATATATAGAATCCTTTATAGGGGGTTAGCCTGTCTGGGTATATATATATATATATATATATAGAATCCTCTATAGGGCTCTTTGATCAGAACTCTAGAGGTTCTTCTTCGCTGAATTGGTCTTCATTATATCCAAACACACTGGTGGTCAGGGAGGCATCTCTTTGTTTGAACGATGGCCCACGTCAACTCTGGCGGAATTTTTTACAATACAATGAATTACAATACAATACAATACACTACAATACAATACAATACATTACAATACAACTTTGTCCATTAGTTACAGCAAACAACAAACATGTCTCTTCTGCTCCGTTCTTAACCCCCCCCCCCCCCCCCCCCCCCCATATAACCATAAGAGTAAATTGTCTTTATTGTCAGCACTTCTACAACCAATTTTCTACTCTGAGACGCTTTGTGGATATGGGCCCAGATCTCAAAATATAGTTATAAAAAAACTTTGAATGTTTGTTTAACATAATAAAAAAAAATGGATATTACTAATGTAACCCACTGTAAAGACTGGGTTTAGTTGTTTTGTGCCACTGTTCTGGAACTTCCCGTACAGAACTGTCCGTGTCCACGTCCAGTGTGGCGCCAAGCGGTTACGAGCAGAGTGGGCTGAGGTGATCTTGGGGAATAACTACAGAGTTCACTACAGTGTTGAGATGCCCAAGTTTATTATTCAATTTGCTTTTTGCTTAATGGTCAGGGACAGTATAAGTGTAGCCAGATCCTTTTCACTCGCTATCCTTGTTTCATTTTGTGGTTCATCGGATTCGTCATCATCCTCGAGACGAGGTACAGAACAACCTGCTAGCTAGTCAAGCTAGTCGGTACAGCTAGGTAAGCTAGCTAGCTACTCTACCAGCAGCATCCTAGTTATCCTAGCTAGTCGGTACAGCTAGGTAAGCTAGCTAGCTACTCTACCAGCAGCATCCTAGTTATCCTAGCTAGTCGGTACAGCTAGGTAAGCTAGCTAGCTACTCTACCAGCAGCCTCCTAGTTATCCTAGCTAGTCGGTACAGCTAGGTAAGCTAGCTAGCTACTCTACCAGCAGCATCCTAGTTATCCTAGCTAGTCGGTACAGCTAGGTAAGCTATCTAGCTACTCTAACAGCAGCATCCTAGTTATCCTAGCTAGTCGGTACAGCTAGGTAAGCTAGCTAGCTACTCTACCAGCAGCATCCTAGTTATCCTAGCTACCACTACATCATCACTGGCTGCCTGCATTACTTGTGGACCGATGGAGCTCCCTGGTTGTTTCTTCCACCTGTTAAATCCCGTGGAGGGCTTCTCCTCTCTCGTTGACGGATGCTGGCTACCTCTGTCCAGTTCTCCTCTCTTCACTAGATGGACGGTAACTTTAGTGTTTAACCCCTCTGGGTCCAAGGACCAATCTTTTGATTATTATTTTCGGGGCGCCTCAAGTAGTCTGGACATATGACATCTTTAACAATGCTTTTTTTCTGATAAAAACTAGTTCATTGCATCCGCCATGGAGCCCAGTTTCATAATATTACCTTGTGTCCCTAGTTGTGAAGTTATAGCGAAAAAACAGGCCTTATTTTAGGTCATTTTTCACCCTTCCAGCTCCTATTAGTTATATTGAGCACCGTGACACCAACTCACCTTCTGAACGTTCTATTCCATCGCCCATTGTTCTGTGTCACAATGCCAGCTTCGCTATTGTTATCAATGAGACCTGCCTGCATTAACATTGTAGGCTGATCTCAAGTATTATTATTATTATTATTATTTCAGCTACTTGCTGCTCACTTCGCCTGGGTACACGTTGTGGTGACCCACAGTGATAGTGATGGCTGGCGCATACCGATCAAACGTTTAGCATTTTCTGGTCACAGTTAACCAATTTTGTTTTCAGAAAAATATATAGAACCTAAACATAACACATGTCCCTGCCTTCTTTTTCAAGATGTGGCCGATTTATACAGACATAATAACAAATTTAAGATATAACACTTTTTGTGGGGAGTTATTGTTTCTGAATGGCTACTGGGTAATTTGATATGCATCGAAATCTTCATTTGTAGGCATTGAATTGAGCAAATGCTGCACAAGTTCGCTGAGTTATAACCCAAATGGACAGGTCTAGCTCATTGATTTGTAGATCTGACTCAGTTGCTACCTCAGATTATGAGTCAAGCAGGTGTTGTGAATGAGTTATGTAGAACCCACAGAAGACCACAGGGAGGGGCTAGAGAGCTATAAACCCATGTTTTTTGCCTTAAAAACCCTAAACCTAACAATCAATAAATGTATTTATAAAGCCCTTTTTACATCAGCAGATGTCACAAAGTGCTCTACAGAAACTCTAACCCTACGTATAACCTATTTTAGCCTTAACCCTAACCCCTAATTCTAGGGTAGGGTAGCCTAGAACACTTTTATAAACTATTTTAGTAATAATATTATGTTAGTAAATACAATTATAGTACCAAACAGCATTTTGATTATTTTGTTAATCAAACCTGTCTAAGCGTTTTGCTGTTGCTATTTTGTTATTATTTATTTATGATATTTATTATTGCTAGGCAGAACACTTGATCAACAAGCCACGTGTTTTTATTTTTCAAATGTGGTTTGAACTGGGTGACCTGGTAACCCATGTGAAAGTCCAGCAATTGGCGTGGGATAGGTGGGGCAGGTTTGAGACTGATCTAAGGAATGAACAATATATTTTTTTTTTCTCAGGTGCCTCACTTATGTCTGTTTGTGAATTAATAACTTTTAATTGCTAAATATTTCCAATAGATGGCAGCATAAGACCACGAAGCATCAGTTATAGGCTACAAGCAGCAATATGATTGACATAAAATAACATGCAACCAAAGCCTTTATGTCCCATGATTTTCTAAAATGGCCAATCATTACTTTAGTTAGCTATATATACAGTGGGAGAAAACAGTATTTGATCCCCTGCTGATTTTGTACGTTTGCCAACTTACAAAGAAATTATCAGTCTATAATTTTAATGGTAGGTTTATTTGAACAGTGAGAGACAGAATAACAACAAAGAAATCCAGAAAAACGCAGGTCAAAAATGTTATAAAATGATTTGCATTTTTAATGAGGGAAATAAGTATTTGACCCCTCTGCAAAACATGACTTAGTACTTGGTGGCAAACCCCTTGTTGGCAATCAGAGGTCAGACGTTTCTTGTAGTTGCAACCACCAGGTTTGCACACATCTCAGGAGGGATTTTGTCCCACTCCTCTTTGCAGATCTTCTCCAAGTCATTAAGGTTTCGAGGCTGACGTTTGGCAACTCGAACCTTCAGCTCCCTCCACAGATTTTCTATGGGATTAAGGTCTGGAGACTGGCTCGGCCACTCCAGGACCTTAATGTGCTTCTTCTTGAGCCACTCCTTTGTTGCCTTGGCCGTGTGTTTTGGGTCATTGTCATGCTGGAATACCCATCCACGACCCATTTTCAATGCCCTGGCTGAGGGAAGGAGGTTCTCACCCAAGATTTGACAGTACATGGCCCCACCCATCGTCCCTTTGATGCGGTGAAGTTGTCCTGTCCCCTTAGCAGAAAAACACCCCCAAAACATAATGTTTCCACCTCCATGTTTGAGGGTGGAGTTGGTGTTCTTGGGGTCATAGGCAGCATTCCTCCTCCTCCAAACATGGCGAGTTGAGTTGATGCCAAAGAGCTCCATTTTGGTCTCATCCTGACCACAACACTTTCACCAGTTGTCCTCTGAATCATTCAGATGTTCATTGGCAAACTTCATACGGGCCTATATATGTATTCTTGAGTAGGGGGACCTTGCGGGCGCTGCAGGATTTCAGTCCTTCACGGCGTAGTGTGTTACCAATTGTTTTCTTGGTGACTATGGTCCCAGCTGCCTTGAGATCATTGACAAGATCCTCCCGTGTAGTTCTGGGCTGATTCCTCACCGTTCTCATGATCATCGCAACTCCACGAGGTGAGATCTTGCATGGAGCCCCAGGCCGAGGGACATTGACAGTCTTTTGTCTTCTTCCATTTGCGAAAAATCGCACCAAATGTTGTCACCTTCTCACCAAGCTGCTTGGCGATGGTCTTGTAACCCATTCCAGCCTTGTGTAGGTCTACAATCTTGTCCCTGTCATCCTTGGAGAGCTCTTTGGTCTTGGCCATGGTGGAGAGTTTGGAATCTGATTGATTGATTGCTTCTGTGGACAGGTGTCTTTTATACAGGTAACAAGCTGTGGTTAGGAGCACTCACTTTAACCTGTCTGGGCTGGTGGGATGTCAGCATCCCATTCTATTCAACAGCCAGTTGTTGCGCGAAATAAAAAAACCTTAAAAATGCTATAACTTCAATTTCTCAAACATATGACTATTTTACACCATTTGAAAGATAACTCTCGTTAATCCAACCACGGTGTCCGATTTCAAAAAGGCTTTACAGCGAAAGCAAAACATTAGATTATGTCAGCAGAGTACCCAGCCAGAAATAATCAGACACCCATTTTTCAAGCTAGCATATAATGTCACAAAAACCAAAACCACAGCTAAATGCAGCACTAACCTTTGATGATCTTCATCAGATGACACACCTAGGACATTATGTTATCCTCTCTGGGGTATGTGGGACGATTTCGTCCCACCTACGTAACAGCTACTGAAATTCCAGTGGCGCGATTTTTGAATCGTTAGAAATACTATTACTTCAATTTCTCAAACATATGACTATTTTACAGCTATTTAAAGACAAGAATCTCGTTAATCTAACCCCACTGTCCGATTTCAATTTTATGGGTTATTGTGATGTCATTATGGGGTATTGATTATTCAATTATAAAATTATTCAACTTTAGAATAAGGCTGTAATGTAACTAAATGTGTAAAAAGTGAAGGGGTCTGAATACTTAATGAATGCACTGTATACCCCTTGCAGTTTTGTACACAGTCATGTGATACGTGGTATAGAAGAGTCCAATCTTAGGAGAGTACATGAGAGGCACTATAATGTGTGTCTGCAGGTGTCTATCTGGTTTAAAACCACTGTTACAGGAGCCCCTCCACCCTCTGGTGGGATGGATCATGTCTACAGAGAAACCTAGATTCAAATACTTAGATTTGTGTGTATTGGGTATATGTCGTGAAATTGTTAGATATTACTTATTAGATATTACTGCACTGTCGGAGCTAGAAACACAAGCATTTCACTACACCCACAATAACATCTGCTAAACACGTGTATGTGACCAATAAAATGTGATTTTGATTTGAAATAAACGTCCTATTTATCAAAGATGCTTTTGGCTGGAGGTCAAAATCACTCCAAAGGATTTGAATTTGTTAAAAGTCCATATTGATACAGAAACACTAAACCATGATATAGATTTCTTAAGAACAAGTGATTGACAAAGTCATGAAAATTTGGAAGAATTGAATGAACCACATTTTGGCTATGATAAAAGATATGTCTCTGGGGTCAAAATGATCCATGTCAGAAGTATGGTTCAATGCAAATATGTAGTGGGTGTAAAGTTTGTTTTAAATTCTCACTCATTAAACACAAATCAATCAACACATGCTTCTCTTTGAACGACTTAATATAATATTAACCTTTTATGAAATAAATGAAAAATAAACGTTTGGTTCCTCAACTGCGTTGCCCTCAGTCAGCAGATGGCGATGTGCGTCTTTTAGGTTCAGGCGATGCTGCCAGTGTGACGTATAATCTAGTGGACGGACGCCTCCTTCAACAACAACAGCTAGTCAGACACCTCGGTAGCTTTCTAGCAAACATAGCTACAACATTCACGCTCTTTACACTGTTTTGGTGTATATTAGTCTCTGTGTATTAAACACACTTCTGTCGTATGTACTTGTTGGCCCATTTAATTATATATTACGTTGTTTGTCAGCTAGCTGGTTTGCTAAGTTAGCTTAGAACTAGTCTAGTCGCTAATGCTAGCTAGCTAACCTCCCCGACCATGAGTTCACTAAGCTACTCTCCTCTGCTAAAGAAGAGGAGGTCTGCTGGACGGAGAAGAAAGCTCTAGTGAAAGAGGAGGAGGAGGAGAAAGATGTTTACAATACAAACAAGTAGAGGGTGAGGCTGTTAGCGTGAAAGAAGACGAGAAAGACGTTCAGTGAAAGAGGAGGATGTTACAGTAAAAGAAGAGGAGGATGCTGTTTTTGGAGTGAAAGAAGAGGAGGATGCAGTTTATGGAGTGAAAGAGGAAGAGGGGGAGATGACGTTACATCGATAAAGGAGGAAACTGGATATCTGGGCCCGGTTTCCCAAAGCATCTTAAGGCGGTCCAATGGTTCTAACGGTGAATTTAGCCATAAGATGGTTTTGAGAACCGTTCCCTGATTAACACTAGTAAGTACTGTCCTAAAATACAGAGCACCAACTCTGCAGTTGTTGAACTGATGTTGGTGTTAAAGCGGAATCTGCAAATGCTACATCTATATTCGGACTTTAAATTATTATTATAGCCATGCTTCTTGAAAGAATATAACACCTGCCTCATGAGCTTAGTTCAACTGTTGTACCCCATCAGAACCCAAATAAGCTTTTTTTACTCCAATGTTTAGAAACAATGTAAATCAACACTGTATAGCCTCAACATGGTTAAAACTATAATGTTGATATCATGGATGGTCAGTCCTTGCATCCATAGGTCTGTCTATGAATTTGAAATTAGTTACATTTCTCCAGCCCCCATCATCATCTTATTACCAAAACCGTGGTGGAATTACAGCTTGTTATTGTTTCAACTGCAGATTGGTTGATTGATTGTGTGGCTTGTTTAAAGGGGCAACCTAGGATTTAAACCGAAACAAAATGGCTGTCCAGAGACTTGGTTTGGTAAACATCTGAGGGATGGGGGCTGGAGAAATGTAACCACTCTCAAATTCATAGAGGAAGCTATTGTAGCAACCTTAATCCAAAACCTAGCGACCTTGTCAAGAAGTTCAGACATCTTGGTGTAACAGTTATAGATGTTGGCTTGACAGTCGCTGGACCCCAGGTTTGAGTCCAACTCAGGGCTACTGCCTGAATTGACTACACTATAAATACAAGGAACTGGCCACCCATGAGGTCAAAATTATAGTTTTAACCTGATTTCAAGGCTATATAGTATATTCTATAATTGGCAGTTAAGATTTGCTGTGGGGGTCAAATTGTTGTCAAATTGGAAGTTTACATACACTTATGTTGGCGTCATTTAAAACTCGTTTTTCAAACCACTCCACACATTTCTTGTTAACTAACTGTAATTTTGGCAAGTCGGTTAGGACATCTACTTTGTGCATGACACAAGTAATTTTTCCAACAGTTGTTTACAGGACAGATTATTTCACTTATAATTCACTGAATCACAATTCCAGTGGGTTTGAAGTTTACATACACTAAGTTGACTGTGCCTTTAAACAGCGTGGAGAATTCCAGGAGAATATGCCATGGCTTTAGAAGCTTCTGATAGGCTAATTGACATCATTGAGTCAATTGGAGGTGTACCTGTGGATGTGTTTCAAGGCATACCTTCAAAACTCGGTGCCTCTTTGCTTGAATCATGGAATATCAAAAGAAATCAGCCAAGACCTCAGTCTGGGTCATCCTTGGGAGCAATTTCCCAAACGCCTGAAGGTACCCGTTCATCTGTACAAACAATAGTACGCAAGTATAAACACCATGGGACACGCAGCTGTCATACCGCTCAGGATAGAGACGCGTTCTGTCTCCTAGAGATTAACGTACTTTGGTGCGAAAGAGCAATCAATCCCAGAACAACAGCAAAGGACCTTGTGAAGATGCTGGAGGAACAGGTACAAAGTATCTATATCCAAAGTAAAACGAGTCCTATATCTGAAGGCCGCTCACCAAGGAAGAAAGCCACTGCTCCAAAACTGCCATAAAAAAGCCAGACTACGGTTTGCAACTGCACATGGGACAAAGATCGTACATTTTGAAAAAAATGTCATCTGGTCTGATTATACAAAAATAGAACTGTTTTGGCCATAATGACCATCGTTATGTTGGAGGAAAAGGGGGAGGCTTGCAAGCCGAAGAACACCATCCCAACTGTGAAGCACAGGGGTGGCAGCATCATATTGTTGGGGTGCTTTGCTGCAATAGGGACTAGTGCAGTTCACAAAATAGATGGCATCATGAGGAAGGAAAGTATGTCGATATATTGAAGCAATATCTCAAGACATCCGTCAGGAAGTTAAGCTTGGTTGCAAGTGAGTCTTCCATATGGACAATGACCCCAAGCATACTTCCAAAGTTGTGGCAAAATGGCTGAAGGACAACAATGTATTGGAATGGACATCACAAAGCCCTGACCTCAATCCTATAGAACATTTGTGGGCAGATCTGAAAAAGCGTGTACGAGCAAGGAGACCTACAAACCTGACTCAGTTACACCATCTCTGTCAGGAGGAATGGGGCAAAATTCACCCAACTTATTGTGGGATGCTTGTGGAGGCTACCCAAACGTTTGACCCAAGTTAACAATTTAAAGGCAATACTACCAAATGCTAATTGAGTGTATGTAAACTTCTGACCCACTGGGAATGTGATGAACGAAATAAAAGCTAAAATAAATCATTCTCTCTACTATTATTCTGACATTTCACATTCTTAAAATAAGTGGTGATCCTACTGACCTAAGACAGGGAAGAATTTCCACTCTGATTAAATGTTAGGAATTGTGAGAAACTGAGTTTAAATGTATTTGGCTAATGTGTATGTAAACTTCCGACTTCAACTGTATACCTAGATTCAATTACATTAAGGGTGAAACATACCTAGATTCAATAACATTTATATGATTCAATAACATTAATGAATTGGTTTGAAACCTTTGTTTTAGAACCTTCTCAAAGTTGGTGCCTTGCAGGTTTCTCACTCGTACCCTGACTTTTTAAAAGGGATTTTGGGTCAATTAGCTTAGTTTATAACGTGTATTTTAGGAACTGCGTGTCACAGCATGACAATGTGAACATGATTGGTCGACAGTCTCTTGGATGGGCATTAAACATTTGAATAAGGCTTTAATTTAACAAAATGTGGAAAAGGGGAGGGGTCTGAACTTTCTGAATGCTCTATGTTTTATTACATTTTCAAATGTAACCTTTATTTAACTAGACAAGTCAGTTAAGAACAAATTCTTTTTTACAATGACGGCCGACGCTTGGCCAATTGTGCGTCTCCCTTATGGGACTCCCAATCACGGGCCGGTTTGGATACAGCCAGGATTCGAACCAGGGTCTGTAGTGACGCTCAAGCACTGAAATGCAGTGCCTTAGACCGCTGCACCACTCGGGAGCCCCAAAATCATCTTCTAGTGCTGTCCCCAACTAAAATAAAATCTTGGCCAACCAAAAGTCTAATTTTGTTTCTACCAATCGATTGGTTGAAATTCTAATGTGTATTTTTCCATATATAAACACCACCCACGTGTATTAATAAAATAAAAATTATTCTCGACCAGGTTGAAATACTATCAGACATCCCCAAATGGGCACATTTATAGGCCTACATTTGTGTACAGGCCAGGGTAGATTAATCCTACTTCTATATGTGTAATCAGGTGCCTGTCCTTACTCAACATTGACAGGAGTTTCAAACAAAAGACAATTAATAATTGACAACTGACGCATCTTGCGGGGTCAGGTCTGGGTGGTCTGCCAGGGGCCGTTTCATTTAGTATCTGTTTGGGTCGGCATGGGGAATGATTGTATTTCCCCATAGTATGTTGTACCGAAGTTGACTGACTGAAAGGGAGTGTTACTTTGATTATAATTACACTTCCCTGAAGGAGGGAAACGAGGTACAACACCTGTTTGGCCCCACCCCTTCCTGGGTCGGTGAAGAGCGGTATTAAATTTAAGAATAATCCGAGCCTCACGGTCATCACCTGTGGAAGGCGGGGGCTTCCAGAGAGGCACGGATTTAATAGTATGCTGTACCTAGTTTCCCTCCTTCAGGGAACAGTAGTTATACTCATAAATCATTTCAGAGTTTGCTAAATCCAATGGTTCTAACCGAGAGTCACCTTAACTTTATTGACACCCCAAATGGATACTGTCATTAATGCGGTGTCTTAAATAATTACAACATAATACTTAATACTGTAGCTGTTTAGTTACAGTCACATGTTCAACCTATCATCAGCTGATCCAGGAAATCATTTTCTGAATGACAGTCACATGACAAACATCACGACATGCAACAACAACAAAAGTGCTTCCTTCATTCATTACTCTGGTAAGAAAGTTATGCCGTGCTCCACTTTGAATCCAACATCCCTAACAAATTGATGTTTATAAGTGTTATTGTCTGCTTGATTTACTGTAGGGTCTCGTTAGTCTGTTTGGACACAGAGATACTTAGCTCATAATGTGTAGAGAACTGTTCCCTTGATGGAAGGCTATTGTACAACACACAGAGATATTTTCCTATATTTGTTGTAGGTGAAGTTATGGGTCCGACAGTAGGTCTACTGCTTATTGTTAGGTGAAGTTATGGTAGTCCTACAGTAGGTCTATGTTATGTTTAGGTGAAGTTATGGGCCCTACAGTAGGTCTATGTTATGTTTTGGTGATGTTAGGGTCCTAAAGTGGTCTATGTTATTGTTAGGTGAAGTTATGGGCCAATTTGGCAAACTGTACAAACCCTCATTGTCAAGCTGATGGAAAAGCCAAAGAGCATTTTAATGGTTGAAGTGTTTTTTAAGTACAATAAGTAGTTTATTTGCGATGATGACACAAACATTATATTAAGCAGGAATTGCCAACGAGCCTTACAATTATAATCCAAAGTAGTGTGAAATGCACTCATAAGCAAACTGGGAAATGGAGGTTTCTCCCCTGAGTTTTCCCCGTTCACATTCAGAATACATTGTGAAAAACTAAAATCTTTGCTCACCATTTTTGCTCCAGGCAGATATCCTACATCCATAACTAGCGGTTTCCTCATTAGCAGGGAGGAGTTTCTGCAATCAAATTGCATGTGCATCGCCCTCGTGCCGCAATTTTAGCAAACACAAAAGGGGCCTACATTGGATACAAAGAGTTGTCTGGCACACTGCTTCGAGTTTCAATAACTGTTAACTTATTTCTAGCCTACCATCATCGATTTTACTACTAATGTGAAAACAAGACAAAATATGACTATTCTAGCTCCTTTTAAGACAATTGTCAAATAATTTTAACATTCATTACAGACGTCAATTGTTGTACAACATCGTGGCTGCGCTGTTGGCAACACTTTTACAGTGGATTACTGCTGTTGTGGGCCTTTAACCATTCTGTCTGTCTTTGTTGTTCACACAGGAGAGAGGCGGGACAGTTGTGGATCCTCTGGGGAGTCTCAACAACCTCTTGATGCTGAAGAGGCAGAGAAGAGTCTCTCCAGATCAGAACACCTCAATAAACACCTGCAGAGATCCACAGGGAAGAAATCTCACTGCTGCTCTGACTGTGGGAAGAGATTCACCTCCTCAGGCATTAAAATTCATCAGAGAATCCACACAGGAGAGAGACCTTATAGCTGTACTCAATGTGGGAGGAGTTTTGTTCAATCTACATCTCTGACAGTGCACCAGAGAATACACACAGGAGAGAAACCTTATAGCTGTGGTCAATGTGGGAAGAGTTTTAGTCAATCTGGCCATCTGACAGTGCACCAGAGAATACACACAGGAGAGAAATCTTATAGCTGTGGTCAATGTGGGAAAAGTTTTCATAAATCTGGCAATCTGACAGTGCACCAGAGAATACACACAGGAGAGAAATCTTATAGCTGTGATCAATGTGGGAAGAGTTTCACTAGATCTGACCATCTGACTTTACACCAGAGAATGCACACAGGAGAGAAATCTTATAGCTGTGGTCAATGTGGGAATAGTTTTACGAGTCTGGTGGTCTGACTAAACACCAGAGAACACACACAGGAGAGAAACCTTATAGCTGTGATCAATGTGGGAAGAGTTTTACTAGATCTGACCATCTGACTTTACACCAGAGAATGCACACAGGAGAGAAACCTTATAGCTGTGGTCAATGTGGGAAGAGTTTTGTTCAATCTAGCCAGCTGACAGTACACCAGAGAACACACACAGGAGAGAAACCGTATAGCTGTGATCAGTGTGGGAAGAGTTTTACTGAGTCTGGTGGTCTGACTAAACACCAGAGAACACACACAGGAGAGAGAACCTCATACCTGTGACAAGAGATAATCTGATAAAAATCTCTGATCAAATATCAGAAAAATACATACATGAAGGAGTTGTTCATGATATCTATGAATTAATGTCACAATGTAGAATGTTTTTAACATTGTAGGAGTATTTTAATGATGTCACAATGTAGAACCTAAATGTTTGTCCCCTGTTCTATTGATTTCAACATGATATGGATATTAGCCTCAGTGGGGAAAATCCAGGTTCTTAAATGAAGAGTTACTATTTATGTGATTTAACAAAAAGTGACTAACAAAAAAGAGTTGTGTTCCACTTACCATGTTGGCGACCCACTGGAATCAAAATGCAACACTTCAAAATGTTGCTAGCTTTTTACCACAAGTTGTCCTCTAACCAGTGATGTACACATTATTCCCTCCTCTCACAAATGATTTTAGCATGATATTGATGAGTGATGACAAATAAGTGTTGTGTTCCTTTGTTTAGCGACCCCTAATTTAAATGCATCACTCCAAAATGTAGCTGACTGTCTTCGGCAGGTTGTCCTCTAACCAGTGAGGTAAAATATATCTCCCATTTCCATGTGTTTTTTTAGTTGTGTTAGTTTCAACATCCCGTACAACCTGATTTCCCCCCTAATCGATATCAGTGATTTATTGCTACTTGTCAAAACAACAGCGTTTTTGGTGCTTGTGCTTAAAAGTAATATGATTAATGTGGCAGATGTTTGTGTATATAGCACATGTTATGTTTAGGTTTCAATTTATCACAAACTGTTTCTGCATATTGGTTATTGATTTGTACATGTTAAAACTGTGTTTTGACATTGGGGCTATCCCACCTAGAAAAATGTAATTGAAAATACTTTGAAAAAAGGACTATGCAACCAAATATTTATTTATGCAACCAACTGACAATTTTTGGTACAATTATATTGACATTGTTGCCCTGCTATTAGAATATCAGGGTTCATTCTCAGATGTGCCAACCCAAATGTACTAGAGCATGACATTGGGGACTGGGCCCCGATCCAACAACATGCCTATCTAGTGAACCCTGAGAAGAGAGAGAAGCTCGAAATCAGACATGTCTGTGGTAAGGACAACTTGGTTGCTGATTGTGGGCAGTTAAAACGTTTTGCGTTAGCCAGTGCGTTGCCATTGATTACAATTTATTTTGACTGGTTTTCCGTATTGGAGATGAGTTTTATCTCTTATTCTTTTCCGTATTTTTCGTTCCAAGGGGACCAGAGTTCTAGAAGCTAGTGGGTTTTAGGAAGACGAGAGTTCTAGAAGCTAGTGAGTTTTAGGAAGACAAGGTTTTTTTCTTGTTTTTTTTAATTGTTGACAGCCAGTAGACACCATGTTTATATTGTAGAAGGTGAAGCATTGTAGTTGATTATAATGTGAAATTGAAGTTGTTTTCTGTTGGTGGTAAGCAAACTTTTAATGTGTTAGTCTTTGGTTTTTTTCCGTTTAGCTCGTTAGCACGTCTAGCTCGTTAGCCCGTCAAGCTCGTTAGCCCATCTAGCTTGTTAGCACGTCTAGCTCGTTAGCACGTCTAGCTCGTTAGCTCGTTAGCACGTCTAGCGCGTTAGCACGTCTAGCTCGTTAGCACGTAGGACGGCACTGATTGGTGTCACCCTCGTTAGTCAGTATGTGTTACACCTGTGCTGGCTTGTCCATCTCGTTAGTGGGAAGGTGTTTCACCTGAGCTGGTCCAGGTTCTATTTAAGAGTGTCTGGCCCAGTGCTGCCAGTTGTCCTTGATAGATGTGGAGAGTCAACACCTTTAGTTGCTCCACCTTTTTGGTTGCTTCCTGTCTTTAAGTTTGGTGTGGGATTTTCTTTTGTTTGCCTCTTCTTGGGCAGATATAGTGGGTCTCATGGTGGGTGTCTTTTATGTCCCAGTTGTTGTTACTAGTCAACTTCCAGTGGACACTGAGAGCAAAACTGCAAGATTATGTTATAATACTTTTATTGCATCAAATGGTGTTTTATGCAACAGAATAGAGGGTTCTTAGAACTATTGTGTCTGTGTGTTCTACTGAGGATGTTGCCTCTGGAGAAAACACTGACAGGAGATTTACAATGTCTTTTGGGTGATAAAACCTAAAGAGACTGCATTCCAGAGCATGAGTTAATGTTTCTGTTCTATATGTTACCAGGGAGAGATGACCTCAGGGCCAGACCCTGGTCTCTACACAAAGAGTACTGTTTTTACAGCAGATACTGTCTGCTGAGAATTATAAGTATCTTTCATACAAATCTTAACCTTGTGACCCGTTCTATACATCTGTTGTTGGTCATGTAGGTTAAAAGGGGTGTATCCTTGGCTGTAAAAGACCTTTGTACTTTTGTCTTCGGGGCTCTCAACGAATCATCTGGGGTTGATTCATCTCTCAACGAATCATCTGGGGTTTGATTCATCTCTCAACGAATCATCTGGGGGTGATTGTTTCGACCAGCCATCATTATCATAGGGCACCCAATTGATTGACTTTATATGTGTGTTGTATTGACCTGCTCCCTTGTAAGTGAATAAAGATTTAGTTTAAGAATAACTCTGACTTGTGTGATAAGTTTGTCTCATTTGATATTAACCACATCATTTGGCGATGGGATGTGAATCTTGACTTGGTGACGCTCCTGGTGACCTGGGTAAATGGTGCACCAGGGATCCCTCTAACTTGGGATCTCAGGGAGACCACACTGCGGGAACGGAGCAGATGGACCCTCATTTGATCTGAGAGGCAGCGAGCCGAGTGGATACCATCAGAATAGTATATATAGTGGATACCATCAGTATAGTATATATAGTGGATACCATCAGTATAGTATTATAGTGGATACCATCAGTATAGTATATATAGTGGATACCATCAGTATAGTGTATATAGTGGATACCATCAGTATAGTATATAGTGGATACCATCAGTATAGTATATAGTGGATACCATCAGTATAGTATATATAGTGGATACCATCAGTATAGTATATAGTGGAACCATCAGTATAGTATATATAGTGGATACCATCAGTATAGTGTATATAGTGGATACCATCAGTATAGTGTATATAGTGGATACCATCAGTATAGTGTATATAGTGGATACCATCAGTATAGTGTATATAGTGGATACCATCAGTATAGTGTATATAGTGGATACCATCAGTATAGTATATAGTGGATACCATCAGTATAGTTATATAGTGGATACCATCAGTATAGTATATAGTGGATACCATCAGTATAGTATATAGTGGATACCATCAGTATAGTTATATAGTGGATACCATCAGTATAGTATATATAGTGGATACCATCAGTATAGTATATATAGTGGATACCATCAGTATAGTATATATAGTGGATACCATCAGTATAGTTTATATAGTGGATACCATCAGTATAGTATATATAGTGGATACCATCAGTATAGTATATATAGTGGATACCATCAGTATAGTATATATAGTGGTACCATCAGTATAGTGTATATAGTGGATACCATCAGTATAGTGTATATAGTGGATACCATCAGTATAGTATATAGTGGATACCATCAGTATAGTGTATATAGTGGATACCATCATAGTGTATATATAGTGGATACCATCAGTATAGTATATATAGTGGATACCATCAGTATAGTATATAGTGGATACCATCAGTATAGTATATATAGTGGATACCATCAGTATAGTGTATATAGTGGATACCATCAGTATAGTGTATATAGTGGATACCATCAGTATAGTATATAGTGGATACCATCAGTATAGTATATATAGTGGATACCATCAGTATAGTATATATAGTGGATACCATCAGTATAGTAATATAGTGGATACCATCAGTATAGTATATAGTGGATACCATCAGTATAGTATATATAGTGGATACCATCAGTATAGTATATATAGTGGATACCATCAGTAGTATATATAGTGGATACCATCAGTATAGTATATATAGTGGATACCATCAGTATAGTATATATAGTGGATACCATCAGTATAGTATATATAGTGGATACCATCAGTATAGTATATATAGTGGATACCATCAGTATAGTATATATAGTGGATACCATCAGTATATATATATAGTGGATACCATCAGTATAGTATATATAGTGGATACCATCAGTATAGTATATATAGTGGATACCATCAGTATAGTATATATAGTGGATACCATCAGTATAGTATATATAGTGGATACCATCAGTATAGTATATATTGTGGATACCATCAGTATAGTATATATAGTGGATACCATCAGTATAGTATATATAGTGGATACCATCAGTATAGTATATATAGTGGATACCATCAGTATAGTATATATAGTGGATACCATCAGTATAGTATATATAGTGGATACCATCAGTATAATATATATAGTGGATACCATCAGTATAGTATAAATAGTGGATACCATCAGTATAGTATATATAGTGGATACCATCAGTATAGTATATATAGTGGATACCATCAGTATAGTATATATGTGGATACCATCAGTATAGTATATATAGTGGATACCATCAGTATAGTATATATAGTGGATACCATCAGTATAGTATATATAGTGGATACCATCAGTATAGTATATATAGTGGATACCATCAGTATAGTGTATATAGTGGATACCATCAGTATAGTATATATAGTGGATACCATCAGTATAGTATATATAGTGGATACCATCAGTCTAGTATATATAGTGGATACCATCAGAATAGTATATATAGTGGATACCATCAGTATAGTTATATATAGTGGATACCCTCAGTATATATATAGTGGATACCATCAGTATAGTATAGTGGATACCATCAGTATAGTGTATATAGTGGATACCATCAGTATAGTGTATATAGTGGATACCATCAGTATAGTATATATAGTGGATACCATCAGTATAGTGTATATAGTGGATACCATCAGTATAGTATATATAGTGGATACCATCAGTATAGTGTATATAGTGGATACCATCAGTATAGTATATATAGTGGATACCATCAGTATAGTATATATAGTGGATACCATCAGTATAGTATATATAGTGGATACCATCAGTATAGTGTATATAGTGGATATCATCAGTATAGTATATATAGTGGATACCATCAGTATAGTATATAGTGGATACCATCAGTATAGTATATATAGTGGATACCATCAGTATAGTATATATAGTGGATACCATCAGTATAGTATATATAGTGGATACCATCAGTATAGTATATATAGTGGATACCATCAGTATAGTATATATAGTGGATACCATCAGTATAGTATATATAGTGGATACCATCAGTATAGTTTATATAGTGGATACCATCAGTATAGTATATATAGTGGATACCATCAGTAGTATATAGTGGATACCATCAGTATAGTATATATAGTGGATACCATCAGTATAGTAATATAGTGGATACCATCAGTATAGTATATATAGTGGATACCATCAGTATAGTATATATAGTGGATACCATCAGTATAGTATATATAGTGGATACCATCAGTATAGTATATATAGTGGATACCATCAGTATAGTATATATGGATACCATCAGTATAGTATATATAGTGGATACCATCAGTATAGTGTATATAGTGGATACCATCAGTATAGTATATATAGTGGATACCATCAGTATAGTATATAGTGGATACCATCAGTATAGTATATATAGTGGATACCATCAGTATAGTATATATAGTGGATACCATCAGTAGTATATATAGTGGATACCATCAGTATAGTATATATAGTGGATACCATCAGTATAGTATAATAGTGGATACCATCAGTATAGTATATATAGTGGATACCATCAGTATAGTATATATAGTGGATACCATCAGTATAGTATATAGTGGATACCATCAGTATAGTAATATAGTGGATACCATCAGTATAGTATATATAGTGGATACCATCAGTATAGTATATATAGTGGATACCATCAGTATAGTATATATAGTGGATACCATCAGTATAGTATATATAGTGGATACCATCAGTATAGTATATATAGTGGATACCATCAGTATAGTATATATAGTGGATACCATCAGTATAGTAATATAGTGGATACCATCAGTATAGTGTATATAGTGGATACCATCAGTATAGTATATAGTGGATACCATCAGTAGTATATATAGTGGATACCATCAGTATAGTATATAGTGGATACCATCAGTATAGTATATATAGTGGATACCATCAGTATAGTATATATAGTGGATACCATCAGTATAGTATATATAGTGGATACCATCAGTATATGGTATATAGTGGATACCATCAGTATAGTATATATAGTGGATACCATCAGTATAGTATATATAGTGGATACCATCAGTATAGTATATATAGTGGATACCATCATAGTATATATAGTGGATACCATCAGTATATATATAGTGGATACCACTCCAACGTAGTTTTTAAAAAAGAAAGAGGTGAAACAAAGTGGAGTTTTTAGGTGTAAACAGGGCCCAGTCAGGAGGCTCTGAGTGTGTATTCCTGTGTGGAGGTGTAAACAGGGCCCAGTCAGGAGGCTCTGAGTGTGTATTCCTGTGTGGAGGTGTAAACAGGGCCCAGTCAGGAGGCTCTGAGTGTGCATTCCTGTGTGGAGGTGTAAACAGGGCCCAGTCAGGAGGCTCTGAGTGTGTATTCCTGTGTGGAGGTGTAAACAGGGCCCAGTCAGTAGGCTCTGAGTGTGTATTCCTGTGTGAGGGTGTAAACAGGGCCCAGTCAGTAGGCTCTGAGTGTGTATTCCTGTGTGGAGGTGTAAACAGGGCCCAGTCAGGAGGCTCTGAGTGTGTATTCCTGTGTGGAGGTGTAAACAGGGCCCAGTCAGTAGGCTCTGAGTGTGTATTCCTGTTGGAGGTGTAAACAGGGCCCAGTCAGTAGGCTCTGAGTGTGTATTCCTGTGTGGAGGTGTAAACAGGGCCCAGTCAGTAGGCTCTGAGTGTGCATTCCTGTGTGGAGGTGTAAACAGGGCCCAGTCAGTAGGCTCTGAGTGTGTATTCCTGTGTGAGGGGGCACCTTGGAGGCGTAAACAGGGCCGAGTCAGTGGAGGATGATCTGAGAGTCAGTCGACTCAGACACCTATCATTGGTCGGTTGCGGGCGACCTAGAGCCATCCTGACACTGAATTGATCACAGTGGGGATTGGTCTGTAGGGTGAGGGGCCAGGGTGACTGTGGGTTCTGTGTGAAACACGGTACCTGGTTAAACTCTATTGGAAGAAGGACCTCATTCTGAAAAGTGTCTGTGTGACTCTCAGAAGTGGTGAATTCCAATGATTTTAAACGTGCTGCCAGGTATGCCCTGGGTTCGGTCATTTCGCGTTAAATATCTAGAATCTGTGTGAACGAGATGACAACTAGAATCTGTGTGAACGTGATGACAACTAGAATCTGTGTGAACTAGATGACAACTAGAATCTGTGTGAACTAGATGACAACTAGAATCTGTGTTTACTAGTTAAGACCATTTATGATATAGTACAAGATAGTAAGATGCACCTGTAATTGTTTTAAACCTGTAATTATTTTAAACCTGGACCCCATTTCATATTTTCTGATATGAGAGTTGTGTGACTGTGATATGAGAGTTGTGTGACTGTGGTATGAGAGTTGTGTGACTGTGGTATGAGAGTTGTGTGACTGAGTCATAATCTGATGTTTGGATAGTAACAGAGATCTATAGTTCCTCCTAGAGATCTATAGTTCCTCCTAGAGATCTATAGTTCCTCC